>NC_137125.1:52759230-52834230 GCF_949319135.1 Squalius cephalus
AAAATAATTATACACCGTACACACACATATATTATGTAAACACAAACTTTTATTTTAGATGCGATTAATCACGATTAATCGTTTGACAGCCCTATTTTAAACATAAAACATAAAAATGCATGTATAATAATTATACAACAAATTTGAACAAATAAAATAAAATAATGCAGACTCAAATAAAATGTGAGGTCATAAAAAAAGGGCATATATAATAATTATACAAACATTTGGGGTAAAAATAAAACAGTCTCATATAAAATAAAATAAAAACTACTTTCTGTTATCATATTGTACACATATGAAACATCAAAACTTTTGATGTTGTTTATAAAATTATGTCTTCATAATGAGTTTCCGCACCCTGAAAAGCTTTAATTGACGTCCAGAACAGTATTGTTTCTTAGTTTGCACACAGACTTCAGTAAAAGTTGTATTATTCCATATTAAGTTCATGTTTTAATAGGTTTTATTGCTATTCATGGCAAAAAGTTGCTAATATAGCTTGATAGATTGAGATTATTATTATTTATTTTCAAATCAAATCACATTTGCTAATTTTTTTAAGTCTCAATCCTAGTCCTTCAAAAAGCGTATAAAACACTGTATAGATTTGTGTTTTGTGCACTATAGATTTTTAAATGTGTAACAGAAGCTCAAACGTAAATATTAATAGTCGACGTAATCGTACAATCATAAAAAAAAATCAGTGTACAGCAAGAGAGCATTATAACGAGATCCTTACATCAATGTCCAGCTCCTCCGGTTTGTACAAGTATGTGTTTTCTCTGTATTCTTCAGGACTCATTTGCTGAAATGAGAGGAAATGACATAAGATATTATATGCATTATATAATATATCCTAGAAAGTGTTATACAGCGCTCTAGACTGCGTATGAAGCAATGGAGTAAGCGACATGAGCCTGTATATAGTTGAGTTACTATTGCTCTACATGCAACTTACTCCTCAATATACTGTCAAAAAAATAACTTAAGCTTAACCTTAAAATATTACTACATAAAAATTAACTTTATTTGCTACAGTCACTTCAGTAAATCCTGTAACAATTGCAGCCAGTACAATATAAACATGTGCAGTCAGTTTCGCAACAGGGATCTTTATATACAGTCACACTGTATACAAAAGCACTGGGACTGACAACCAAACAATCATGCAAACTCCATCCAAACACTTCGGAAGAAGCAAATGGGAAAGTCTGATGGAAGTTTTCTATCGTATACAAACACAGACGTATGCAAAAAATTATTTGCTTCCTCAGTATTTTTGTCTTTTCCAGAACAAATATCTATATTAGGGGTGTAACGATACCCCAATTTCACGATTCGATACATATCACGATACTGAACTCACGATACGATATTATTGCGATACACCAAGACATATGATAAAAGGTTAACAAAAAATTTACTGTTTATTACTTTTTTTATAATTATAATATATACTTTTATTATAACTGATAAATTTGATATTACATTGTGTGTATAAATGAAAATTCTTGGACTTGGTGCTGAAACCCAAAGCAAAGGACAATAGAGATTAAAATGAAAACTCAGAATAAAAATATTCATGATTCTGAAGCTGAAAATACAGAATTATTTCAGACGAATATGTTTCTCTGTCACTGACTAGATACAGTTTAAAATAATGTAGGCCACTTTTTTACACAGATTTTACCCTATTGCATTATTATACATTATATTCAACATTATATATAATATTTTAATGTAGTACTGACACTAAAACTCTGAAAACGTACATTTTTTCTCACATAGTAATTTTTATTTTGGGTGAACTATTCACGATACATATTGTTGCATTTTTGTATTGCGATATATTGTGACACGATATATTGTTACACCCCTAATCTATATATCCTTAAATCAAGATATGTTAACTTAAGAAGCAAAGTCTTGATGTCTGAAAAATGTCTCAAAATTAAAGGGGTTTATGCTTAAAAAAAAAAAAATCTGCCAATTAGGTCAGAAAAATAACCTTAATTAGTGGCAAACACTCACTTAAAACAAGATTTAATATCTTGTGTGATTGCTTCGCAAGTAAACATATCATGATTTAAGAAAGTTCATACTGGAAACCGACAAAAATACTGAGTAAGAAAATCTTTTTTTTTTTTTTTTTTTCACACACTCATTCACACTTGTCTGCAGCCGGATGAGTTTATGCAGATATGAATCATCTCATCACGGAAATAACGCTGTTTCAACACCATCTGGTGTGAAAGAATCACAAAACTGTTAAGAGCGCTCATGTTGTACACGTCCACAACATCTGCTACGGGACACGGGGAACACACACGCACACGCAAACATAGAGTTAGAGCGCCAATTTAAAAGAAAACTACAACAAGAGGCACGTCCTCTGTTAAATATGAATGGATCGTGTGCTGAAAAACAGTTTGGAGGGCGATGGAGGTTTCAGGCCGTTCCCTGCAGGCCTCGGGTAATTACCGCCTCTGTCAGGTCTGTCAGCGCTTGAGTTACTGTGACTAATGACAACTAGAAAAAGCTGAAACTAAATCCGAAAGGCCCGCACACGCTCGACTACAGGCCAGCAGAGAGGAACTCCTGCCACCGAATCTCAGTTTTCCGACTTTAAAAGGTTTTCTTAGAGAGGAGAGGAAGCTGCTGTCGGAGATTTGAAGAACAAAGACAAATCTGAACATGAAAGGGATAGTTCACCCAAAAAAAAGTTCTCACACCCTCATATCACCAAATGTATGGCCACGGTTATGGCATGAGGATGCCAATTCACCTTTTAGTGTGTGTGTTCACACTTGGCATGTTTGGTTGGGTTAAAAACACACCCTGATGCGATTTCTCTGTGGTTCATTTGAATAAGTGTGAACGCTGCCATCTGGTGCACCAAACAAGCGGAGCGAGACCGCTGAGGGTGTGTTTACACTTGTAGTTCGGTTCGCTTGGTTCGGACCAAAAACAAAACAAAACCAAACATTTAGTCATAGTTTACTTAGCATTCACATTGGCATTTTAACACCGAACCTAAAGGCATAGGGATATGTTCACAACCTGATTGGCTGGCTTTTAGTACGTGTATATTGCGACGAAACTTACCGAACATCAAAAAAAATATCCAATGTTGTGTTCTGGGCTAAATGTGCTTGTTGTATGCTCTACATATGATGTTATTTTGACCAGCTGAGAATTCGTGAAGAGCTTATAAAATGTGTTAAGGAGTGAAAACAGTGACAGAAATCCATCCGTCAAACACAAACCAAGATCTGATGCGAGGAGACGCGGTTCTGATGCCTGTACTGAACTGTGATGTGCAATATCGTGACTATGACGAGTAAAAAACAGGTTTGCTTGAGCATTAGGCCCTTTTTAGGCTCGCATATTGTGACATCATGTCCTGTTTTTGGTTTGTTTACATGTCTTTGGTCCATTTTGCACTCATATTTCATTCGAATCGCACCAGAGTTCGTTTGGAAGCGGACAAAGACCTGCTCATTTTGGGCGAACTATCCCTTTAAGTTGACTTACAAAAACAAATTAGAAGAAAATTAACATTCCAGCATATAAACCACTTCACTTCATAAGGAACTGCAACAAATACAGTACATGACAAAAGTCAGAATTACATCTTTCGCAAATTGCATGTCCTCTAATAATTTTTACTTAGAAAGTTGTCAATTTGGTGACATATTTGTTGAATATTCCTCACATTAAGCTACTAAAATCAATATATTATGTAGAAAATATGAATATAGGCCTATCTCAAATGTTTTTGTTTATGTACAAAAACTCAGATGTGAGATAAAATATATATGTATATATAAAAATATTGCAAAATACAGTTCTGTAATGATTATTAAAACGTTAAAGTTACAGTTATCGTCTTTGATGTGAGCGGCCCTTTAAACCTTGTAAAACCATGTTTGCGTGACATTTTCTGCGCAATGCTTTCCCTTTGGAGGTCAAAATGGTACGTGATGCCAAGAACCAACAAAAAAAGGCTTTGTAAACCACACTGGTCTCCACACACTTGAGATTGAGCGAGTACATGTGAGCCGGCGTGATGGATGAAGCCATTGCTAATGAACGCGACATTAGCACGAGCAGCTGGTCAGCTAGCTGTGATTCGCACGGCTGTGCGGTGTACGAGACGTTCAAGCCATGCCAATACCAGTTTGAATTTCAACAAGAAAACAACAACAACAACAACAACAACGAAAACCAATGGGATATGCTGGAACGAAACCGACACAGGATGGGGCAGTGAGGGGGTGGAGCTTCGACAAAGAGGCGGGGCCCATGACACGAAAGGGGAGGAGCATAACCATGTGTTCCAAGACCTTACTTGCTGGTACAGTTGCGGCCTTGGCGCCGAGTTCTCAATCATAGTGTGAATCATGAAGATTATTGGCTCATTCTCCTTCATCTAGTACGTGAGGAGGAGGAGGAGGAGTAACAGCTGTTATCAAAGCACTGCAAGACACACGCTGTGTGTTTTAACAGCTTCTGACCCTTACAAATATCACAGGTCTGCTTTACTCATGCTTTTTTCTTGTTCACTGTTCCGGAATAATGACTTCAGTAATGCAATATAATGTTAAAAGATGATAAATTGTTTTGTGAAAGAAAGAGAACATGATTGCTGGATAATGTTGACCTTTTCAAAAACATCCTCAAGCTTAAAACATCAAAATGCCCACCAAGATGTGTTTTATCAGAGATACTGTGTTCACTGGAAAGTGCTTGATAATATGCAAGATAAATGTTACTGCAGACTCATCTATACATAACAATAACAGGAAATATGTCAGATCTCAACAGTCAGGACAGAGGCAGTGTTGTTATTATTGTTAAATAAAACTAGCATTCAAAATCATATTCAGCAACTCTACATTTTAGACAACTTAAACTTTACACAAAGTGAAATCTTGCCTTGGCAACAAAAAATAAAAGCAAAAAAAAAAAAAAAAAAATTGATTCAAAATCTTAAATAATAATGATATATATGTGGTGTAGCATTTGTATAAAACACCATTGTGTTGTTTTCTGAAAATACATTATAAAAAACATAAGAATTATTCACCCACACCAATCATAATTCTTTATGGTATGAGTAGTTAATACCCAAGTCCCAAAACTTGCTTATGCCTGTAAAGAAAAGAATATTAAATGTACTTCCTGAACCAAGGACTTTCAAAACAGAAAGGTTACTCTATTATTTATATGAACAATACGATACACACACACACAATAGGCTTCCATTGAGAATGGACAAACTAAACAATACAAATGAACTGTTTTTCCATTTTTAACTACTATAAGAAAAGACTTGAATGAATCAGCAGTGAACTGCTATTTTAAGGGACACCATCTGCATTCAACAGACGCAGAACTGTCGCAGATGCACTGACTGGAGAACAGAGAGAACGCTTGGGTTTGATCTGTGCTGTAATAAAAGTACAGTAGCCAACCAGTGAGAGAAACAGGAAGTGAGAAACAGGAGAGTCCCTCACCTGGCTGTCCAAGTACATGAGATTCCTCTGTAGGTGATGGGAAAGGATTTCACTCTAGAGACGCCGAGAGAAAGAAGATGAGAGGAGAGCAGTGAGAAAACGAGAAACTTTGGGCTTCAGAGCAGGGGAAGTGCAACAGAGACGGTGCAAAAGAAATCAGAACTGAAGAAGCCATTCACTGCTGTCAACGTCAGCAACGCCAAGCTCCACTTTATCCTGAAGTTCATCATGCACTTCTATGAGCTAAATGAAGCAAGCCGAAGAGCAAATCAGAAATACGGCTCTCGCATATAAACGGGTCCACCAAGAGGATAGCAAACAAACACACAACTTCTGCTGATCATGTTCCTCAAACTGCGTCAGATGCATGCAGCAGTCGCACAAAACATGATCAAAACCTATGGGATTGAAGGGATTTGCACGTTAGTGGAAAGGAAAGGACGTTTCTCCACATTATAACACTTTACAATAAGGTTTCATTTGTTAACTTTACCTAATGCATTGGCTAACATGAACTAACGGTGAGCGATATATTTTTTTAAAGCATTTATTGCCATAGAAGAACCATTTTGGTTTCCCAAAGAACCTTTCAGCGTTCTAAAAAGAACATTTTAATACATTTAAAGAACCTTTTGTGCAATGGAAATGTTCAATGGTTGTTTTTCTTCATGGAAACATCAATAACAATAAAGAGTAGTTAGTAAAATTGTTCATTGCTTGTTGATGTTAGTTGACAGTGCATTAATTAATGTTAACAAGTATTACTTTTATTTTGTTTTAAATTATTAATTGTCTCTTTCCCCAACAGCGTAAAAAAAAAAAGTTGCCAGCTCCAGCATTTTTGATCATTTTCACGGTCAACAGAAAATTTAGCTGTATTAATATCTAAACATACAATATGTCAAAAGAAAGAACAGAGCATTTGCTTTTAAACAAAACAAAACATTTTATTCTAGCTTCATGCATTACTTTTATTTTATTTTATCAACACTTGAATCTGGGAAGGTTTAATTTAAAAAAGCAACATTTTGATCAAAAAGCGGAGAAAATTACGTTTTGGTGAAAGACTATGTCCAGATCAGATTCATAACGATGATCAAAACACAGGCTGAGTAGATCGAGTCCATCAACACCACCAAAGCTTCACAGTCATTATCTTTTCATTGGTTCGACATTTCAATCAGTAACGTTTGATGATCGTGTAATTTTACATGTGCGTAAGCAATGCTTACTATTGGATCTGGAGATTCTGTACTCTTCCAGAAGAAGCGTAATAGCGCCTCCTACTGTGTGTAACAGTGAAATCATGGATTCCCAGAAAATGGCAGGGAAAGAGTTAATAAATGCACTAGAAGTATTGTCCATTGTCTGCTCATGTTAACTAATGTAGCTAACTTAATGTTAACAAATGAAACCTTACTGTAAAGCACTAAATCTTGCATTGAAACTTACAGTAAAGTAGACATCAACCAATCCACAACAGCATGCGGAAGCAATGGGAAAACCACCAAACTAGGAGATGAAAGGGCGAGGTTGTGGGGCGGCTGGGGGGTTTGCGGGGTACACTAACAAGCCCTTTACTCTGGGATGCACAGGCTGACCTTTGGGTTGGTGGCATCGAGGTTTATCTGCATTAGCTGTGCGAGCGTGTGCTCACGGAGGCTGTTGAGCTCGGCCTGCTGCCGCCTCAGTTTGATGAGCAGAAGAGTCAGTTCCTCTGGCTGCAGCGGGACAGGACAGCGGTTAGTGTGGGCCGGGATCAGAGGGTTACGGGGGTTTGGGCCGTGTTTTGATACAGATGTGTAATGACATAGCTCTTTTAATATTTCATCAAGTGACCGCAGGCTTTTTCATTATAATGCTCGGTCTCCCTGAAATCATATCACAGACAATTTCTGCCTATTGTATTTTGTGTGTTGAGTTGCAATCTTTGAACATTTGCTGGATTGACTGACATAAACCTGTGATTTCTAACTCAACATGATTAACCAGCTCTAGCAGGGACAGCTAAGGTGCAAAAACCAGTTTAGTAACCATTAAAAAAAAACAGGTTCTCTAGCTAGAAACTAAGTACAATCTGGTTTTAGATTGTGTATTGTCTGGAATAGCTGGAAAATTTGCTTTTAAGAAATGAAAATCAAGCACAACAAAATTACAAAAAATAAATAAAAATACAACAAATTAAAGTAACTGAAAATATTAATAGATATTATATGTGTGTGTGTGTGTGTGATTATTAAACTGGTTTATGCAGCTTAGCTGAACCTGGTTGAGCTGGTTAATAATGTTAATTAGATATCACAGGTTTATGTCAGTATCCTGAAAATGTTATATTCTTCAATGCTTCTACTTTCTGTGTTGTAGCATTGAAGTATAATATGTTCAGGATAGACTGACATTAACCAGCTAAGTTGCATAAACTAGGTTAGTAACTTTAAATTTAAAAGTAAGTTGTTGTTTTTCCAGCAGGAATAGCTGAATTAAGTTTAAATATGTTTTTAAGAAACGCTAATTTATCCTTAGAAACTTGTTCTTCCACCCAATTAAGCAGTACTTGAAGCAAATAACCCAGGGACCTGAGTTATCTTATGTCTGACATTTCATCTTGGGTTATAATAATTTAAGAATAAAAAAAGTAACATCACACAAAAACAAAGATCATAAAAACTTTCTCAGGGAGATGAAGAGGCTTTTACTGAAATCAAAATGTTTAAGATACTAAATTTAATTTCATGGACTGTAGCTAAAGACATTTTTCCAACAGTTACCCAGTGATGATGAGTAAAACACATATGGAGGAGCTCTATTAATATTTCATCAAGTGACCGCAGGCCTTTTCATTATAATGCTCGGTCTCCCTGAAATCATATCACAGACAAGTTCTGCCTATTGTATTTTGTGTTAGTGAAATGAATAAATAAAAAGCATAGGCTTAACAGGTAAAAGCCGGCCTAAGGCTGTTAAAACTTGAAACGTCAAGTAAGAGAATAATCATTTTAGTTTTAATAAGAGCTTATGGTATTAGCACTTCTCCTGTGTGCTGCTGTCACAATAGACACACACACACACACTCTTGTACATCTATCTTTATGAGGACATTCATTGACACAATGCAATCTCTAGCCGCTTACCCATCACAACTAA
The DNA here is from genome assembly GCF_949319135.1 of Squalius cephalus. Taxonomy (NCBI): domain Eukaryota; kingdom Metazoa; phylum Chordata; class Actinopteri; order Cypriniformes; family Leuciscidae; genus Squalius; species Squalius cephalus. Next base: position 52,767,897 of record NC_137125.1, read on the forward strand.
GTGCCTAACCCGACCCCTGACCCTAAACCGACCCTTAACCTCATTATAACCTTATCCCTAAAACCAAGTCTTGACCCTCAAACAGGCCTTTAAAGGCTCTCAGAAAGTGAGGACTGGACAAAATGTCCTCACTTTACTCTGTTTGTCCTCTCTCCAATGGTCAAAAACTCAAACTGGTCCTCACAAAGGTAGTTGTACAAGCACACACGCACACACGCACACACACACACACGCACGCTCCTCTCTTTCAGAGACATTTAATTCAACCTAAAACATAAATAACCAAATCTTCTGCATTGAAACAACCCATCAACACACACACCTTGTGCAGATGACAAGGCTACTGGGTGTGTACTTGTACTAGTAGAACATATTTGAATATCCGTTTAACTCAACATGAAATGCATTTGCAACCTGTTTTACATCCATAATGTGGAATACCTTCAGGTGAAGCAGATCAAGTCATATTTTGATGAAAGATTAGAGAAAAATGTTTACCTTTGAAATAATGTGCACTGATGAATCATGCACTGTAAGACCAGGAGCATGTTTTAAAAAACTAAATCAATTTTGATCTCATGTTGACTTAAAATAAGCAGCTTCGACCTACGCATGTAAAATATTCTGTCCAAAAAGCAGCCTAATTTGCAAGCCAAAGACAGAGAAGCCTCAACGAATCCTCAGTGGCTTGCAACTGAAAAACGCAGAGAGTTTTGACAGGAAAGCAAAGTTGTGGATCTGTGTGTTACATAGATGTTGTTTGCACAGAGGAAGTGGTGGGTGGAGAAGAGGGAAAGCGTACCGTTTTGCCTTGCAGAGACTGTGCAGTGATGCTCTGTGCGGGAGGAACGGGCCTGCGCTCGGCAGGGTAGGAATACTGAGAGAGAAAGAGCAAAGCACGACAATCATGGCAATTGGAACGAGCCGTTCTGGTGAAGAGAGCATTAAACCCTCAGCATTCAGAGAAACTTAAAGACTCGGTAATTTAATGTGAGCAGATAATCACCCGCTCAGCTCAGGAAAATGACAGTTGTGTTATTATACAATTGCTGAAAGACGTGTCTGAGCAAGATTCTGGTTTGAGAGACAGATTTACAGTCGAACCAAAAATTATTCAAACACTAGATATACAGCGTTGGAAATAAGTATTGAACACGTCACCATTTTTCTCAGTAAATATATTTCCAAAGGTGCTATTGACATGAAATTTTCACCAGATGTTGATAACAACCCAAGGAATCAGTACATACAAAGAAACCAAAACAAATGAGCTCAGAAATTAAGTTATGTGTAATAATGTGAAATGACACAGGGAAAAAGTATTGAACACATGAAGAAAGGGAGGTGCGAAAAGGCATGGAAAGCCAAGACAACAGCTTAAAACTATTAGTAATTAAAAAGCAACTCTTCTGATTACTCTTTTCACTCCTCTGTCAGAAATCTTGCGAGGAGCACCTGGTCGAGCACCGGTCTTTCCACTTCCGTATTATGGCCCCAAAAGTGCTCACTGGACCATTCAGAAGCTTAGAATGGCGCCTATAACCAATGCCATCATTATGTGTTGGAACAATTAGGTTGCGAAGGTCTTGAGACAGCTCTTTGCTTTTACCCATCATGAGATGTGTCTTGTGTGACACCTTGGCAATGAGACCTTTTTGTAGGCCATCTGTTGGGACTGAACCAGCTGTTATTAATTTGCACGGACAGGGGGCTGGATTGCTTTTTAATTACTAATAGTTTTAAGCTGTTGTCTTGGCTTTCCATGCCTTTTTGCACCTCCCTTTCTTCATGTGTTCAATACTTTTTCCCTGTGTTATTTCACATTATTACACATAACTTAATTTCTGAGCTTATTTGTTTTGGTTTCTTTGTATGTACTGATTCCTTGAGTTGTTATCAACATCTGGTGAAAATGTCATGTCAATAGCACCTTTGGAAATATATTTACTGAGAAAAATGGTGACGTGTTCAATACTTATTTCCAACGCTGTATATATATTTTTTTACTAGTGGGTGCAGGACACTATAGTTCATTTATGTAAGTGAGGATGGCAAAATAAAGTAAACTGTGACATATTATACCCACAAATTCCTCATACAGTGACTACCAGTAAAATGCATAAAAGATTTGGGACCAAAAATTATTCAGACACTTTGACCTGACCAGTGTTTTTTGACAAGCGAGAAACTGGAAAGCTCTCTCTCTCCTGTGCAATGCTGTCGGATCCAAATATGGTCATTTCCTTTTTATCATCAACCAATCGTGAAAGTAAAAGGGCTGAATGCGCAATCTCATTGGCTGATGATAAATCTTTAAAGCCCGTTTTCTCAAAATGACTTTTCTCTCATACTCCAAGTCCGAAATCTCCACTTCAGTAGCACCTACACCAAACTTTCCAGTCTTGTACCTAATTATATTATGAAGACATTTACAGAGGGATTTGTAAATATATTATTCCTAGCCTGATTTATATAACATTTTATTCCAAAAAACATGGCGAAAATCATTTTTTAAGGCTATTGACAGTATATTTTACAGGATAACAAAAGTAGATATCCATAAATCCCTCTGTAATTTTCTTCCCATCTAATATGTGAACACAATGAAAAAATAATTTTTAACCTGGCTTTATCCAATACTCAGATTTCGTTTTTTTTTTAATATATGCAAATTAGCACATATTTAATTAGATCTTGACTAATTTGCATATTTAAACATTAAATTACAGAAAACTTATAATACATTTTTTTCCCATCTTAATGTAGGTAATCAACTGGGAAAGTTTCATGGTTATATCTACTAGTTAGAAATTTTACCCTATTCACCTGTAGTTTCTCGCCTTAATTGCTAATGCAACCTTTTTACAGCACAGACTGAACAAAATGAAGCATTGCTTGGTAAACGTTTGAGCTAAATTGGTATTATCTAATTGTGTAGTTAAATTTAACAGCTGACAGATATTCAACATAATTCATCTGTGAGACGGTATAACAGAAGGATGGACAAAATCAGTGAAATATCAACTGATTTCATAACTCTGAGTTCTTGTCATATTTTATCACCATTTTCTAAACTGTAACTAAATGCAGAGGTTCCCACAATTTCAGATTTGTCAGTGCAAGTTGCTTTCAATTAAAACATCTCAAGCATGTATTTTAGTCTAGGACTAGCTTAAGCCTCATCTGTGACTGCAATTTTCCCAGTCTTTCCATACTGTGGGAACCCCATGTAACTCTTTACCTTAGAGAGGTGCGGTCGGTGGCGGCGTTCAATAGTCACGTCCCCACGAAACACCGGCGAGGAAACTTCAGAGCGGGAATCTGGGTTCAGAGGACGATTAGGGGAGAAGGTGTGGTAACCAGCCAGTGATCCGTGGGAAGGGGAGGTGGGGATGGACTCAGTGATCTGCCCCATGGTTTTAGGGCTGGGAAGCGTCCCGTATCCGATCCGGGTGTGAGACTGCCTCTGCTGCCACTCGTACAGCTGCCACATGGTGTCGTCCCGTATGGAGCGGCGCTTCTCTGCCGTGGTGGGCTGTAACGCCCGGTCGTACATCGACCCTGTGACGCTGCAGATGCTGTCCGGCCGAAGCATGTTGCGCGGGAGCGTACGGTAACCCTCGGGATAACGCGGCACGATCTGCGCCCGGTGGCTCGGCATATTCCTTGGCAATGTTTGGTAGGATGTAATGCTGGAAAACAAAGAAAGTGGAGTCACAAAGAGGTCAATGATATACAAAACAACAGCACTTCGAGCAATCCACTTGAATAAGTGAGTTTTATAATACAATCATGCTAATAAGGCCTGGCTTTGACTTTGTGATGATTTCCTGTTATGCTGCAGGTGATAATTAAAGGGGTTCAACTCTCTTTAGTGTGTAATGTTGCTGTTTGAGCATGAAAAAGAGAGTTATTCTCTATATCAGTGTCAGTGTTTCTGAACTTCCTGAAACGCCTCCATTGTAGTCTTGAGTTTCTTCCGGGAACGAACACGTCACAATATTCCTCATTTAAATAATTCATATGTAGAATAAAGGGGCGGGGCCTGGTTGAGTTAGTTAGTATGTGTTGAAACTGGTGGTTATGGTAAGGGGACGGGACATTTCCCAAACACTGACCAATCACAACACACTGATCCAGCCGACCAATCAGAGCACAGTGTGCTTTTCAGAATGAGGGGCTTCATAGAGACAGGAACTAAACAAAGCGTTACCTGAGCCCGTCTACGGAGAGCCTGGCCACTCCCTATTAAGTCCTATTGTACCGAATTGTGGTTGTAGTTCCACCAGAGTTCCACTGGGGGCGATCGCCCATGAGTGCAAAATGAATGGGAGTCTATGGAGCGAGACGGCTAAATTTGTCTCTTTCACCCGATTGCCGTTGAGAAATCTCAGATTTGATTGTAGGTTTTGCAAGTTCAACATGGGTTATAGGTCGAAAGTTGAATGAACGAGTACTTATGTCCTTTCTATTTCTTACAGGTTGAGTTGTTGTTGCCCATAACACGCTAGCATTCTGCTAATGAACGCTGATTGGTCAGTGAAGGACTGATTACGACCAGAGATACCGCTTGATGGCATCGTGGCATCCGAAGCGGGACCAGAAACAAACTAAACAAAAACTCTTCTAGCACGTGTGTTTCCCTGTGTCAGCTGTGTTGTGTGTTTCCCTGTGTCGGCTGTGTTGTCGATGCCTCGAGAGAAAATAAAGTGCAGAGCGCGAACGCACCAAAGTGACTGAAGGATTGCCGTAAAGCAGTATCTCTGGTCGTACGATGTGTAGGACGTCATTGACATTTTAAAAGACTTTTTAAAGCAAATAAGTAACTCTAAAAAATCTAACACCCAGCAATGTGTAATTTCTTTGCATCTCCTTTCGAATACAACATTCAAATTACTAGACAAAAAATTATATCCTGAGAAAAGTGGATTTTGAGGGGTATAGCGCCATAGACCTCCATTCATCCTGCACTCGTCCTGTGAGCGCCCTCATGTGGAGCCAGAGTGGAACTGCAACCAGTTCAGAAGCCGAAAGTTCACTGAGAGTGGAAGTTCTCCCCTTATTAGACATTCTCTGGCGTTACTGACAGACTGGGAAGAGAGGAGCTGCAACAATGGGGAATATGGGGAAAATAATGAACATTCAAGCATGAAAACTAACTGTTTTAGTAGAGGCCAAAAACAAATTCAAGAGCAAAATAGTCCCCTTTAAACACTGGCTCATTAATATATGCTAAAAGAGTCGTGCTTATACTCGTCACGGTCCTGCTCCCTCCACAAAAGCCTTCACCTCTGACTCCGACTGATCATTAACCGTCTCTAATTTTCACTTGTCATCTGCCGATCGCTCAGAAATAATTACAGCATACAAACATCATCAACAGGAAACGCAGGAAAACAGATGGGAAGAGTGAGCGCGTGCCAGTAGAGTTTGTGAAGACTGAGGGAGAGTTACGAGCACTACTCTTCCAGGAGCTGCTGATTTCGGCTTCCGTTCCCTGGCATTTTTATAGGCACCATTAAAAGGTTTGGCTTGCACACTCTTGTACTGACAGAGTGGAAATCAATAAAGAGCTCCGAGTGCCAAAATCACAAACCACAAAAGTCACGTCTCTATTTGCTCTGTTCTAACATGAGAAGCTCCAAACCATGTTGGCTGGATGTAGAAGACCAACTAAATTATTTACCACAGTGAACAATACTGGCATTAGCCATCAAATATTTTCAATAGACAGTTTTACAGCAGTTAGTTTCACTCAAATTATTTAAATGAACACATGGCACTCCAAGAGAATTGATATATAATCACTGTCATTATAATTATAATCAAAGAAATTGCCAACATCGGAAACATCCATTGTACCAGATAAACATCCTATTTATATATTATGGCAGCGTGCTAATTTGTACATAATTATAAATTTACTCTAAAATGGAATATAACAATCGGAAAAATTACATTTTGACAAGATGCAAAATGACAAACAAATGTGAAACTTACAAAAAAAAAAAACATTAAAAAATTATTTAAAATATTATAATATAACATTTGAATAAATATACTTATATAAAAATATTAATTGAAACATGTATTATATATATATATATATATATATATATATATATATATATATATATATATATATATATATATATATATATATATACACACACACACACACATTTAAAATGAATTTATCATTTCTACATTTTTCTAAATAAACATTTTAGTAGTAATATTGTGCAGTATTATGTCATTTTCATCAGTGTATATTAATTTAAAGTTTAATCGCCATCGTATCTTTGTTTGTGTTGATGAAATCCAAAAACTGTCAAACTCATTTTAAATATATATATATATATATATATATATATATATATATATATATATATATATATATATATATTAAATAAATATATATAAATTAAAGGTAACATTTTATTTTAGGGTCCAATTCTCACTATTAACTAGTTGCTTATTAGTATGCATATTACTAGTATATTGGCTGTTTATTACTACTTTTAAAGCACATATTAATGCCTTATTTTGTACTTAACAACTGCCTTACTAACTATTAATAAGCAGTAAGTGTTAATCACTGAGAAAATTAACAGTGATGCTGCACATCGGCTCAAAGCACTTTATTCAAATTTTTCATCTAAAATAAAATGATTTTGCTTCCAAATGTGATTGAATGTTTGTCTGTGTCTGCTGCAATCAATTGCATCCTGAATCTTGCGTGTTGGTTACGTTAAACTAAATAACCTAAAATCCAGTTAGCTGCATTACAAAAATAAATAAATAAACCGATCGCTGCATGAGATCACGCAATCTGCTGAGAGTTTGGAAAGAAAGTTCGTGATTGGACAAGACGTGCATATCCAAACTGTCAAAAATAAGCCTGACGGCAGCCTAAACAAGCATTGCGATATGTGCACAAGTTGCAAAAAATATTAAAGAGAGCAGAGACACGCTTCACCAATGCCTTTTGATAATGAGCATGAATCAGCATCTTAAATAACGCAAACACACGCCCGCTGTCCTCCCTCCTCGCTCGCTTCCCTGTTCCTGTTCCTCTTCCTGCGCTGACAGCAACTCTGATCCACTTTGAGACAAATTTTCGTGGTGCTTGAGCATAAAGCTCCATGACTTATTCATCTGAGGAGAGGAGGACGAGACAAGCGAAGCAAACACGCGTCGACTGCACGGCTGAACGGAGGACGGCACCTGACATCAGTAGCGGCTCCCACATAACCAGCTTCATCCTCTCAGCCCGGGCCGGAGGAGACCGGGCAGAGGTAAAAATATCTGTTCGCTCATGATAAAGAGCTCACGGAGGAACACTGCCTGCAGACGCTGGAGTGTGTTGTGTCAGGGGACTGAGAGTGGGAGAAGAAACACTGTGTTCTGAGAGAGACAGAATGATGCATGAATCCGGTGTGTTTGTCCAGTTTCTGACTGACTTTCGGAGGGTACAAAAAAACAACTATATATGCACTCACACAGTATTTTGTGAGTTTGTAAAGTGCATATTGTACAGCTAGTAAAGCATGTATTGTGTAGTTCGTAATGTGTTTAGTTTGGGAAACATGCACAACGCACACTTAAACTACCAAATACTCCTCATGCAAAATAAACATTATGAACTGCAAAATAGTTAGTTTACAAATAAAACATATTACAACCTATAAAAAAAAAGGAAAAAAAGGAAAAAACCCTAAACATTATGCATTACACCTTGAAAACTACAAAATGCTCAATTAAAGGGGTGACATGGATTTTTTATTTTACTGTTCTTTGAGGTTCACTCGTGTTAATAAAGTTTTTTTGCACCAAAATAAAATGTGTGTGTGTGTGTGTGTGTGTGTGTGTGTGTGTTGTGTAAAAACAATTCATTTTCAACCTTCATTCTGAGCCTCTGTCTGAAATCATAGATTTTTAAGGGTCGGCTACTTTAACGGCCACTGTTCTGATTGGCTAACATCATTGCATAGGAAACAGTATCAACGCCCGCTCGCTATTGCACGCAAAGTAAGTTTTTGAAAACATTATCCATATAAAACCATCATTGTCAGACAAAGCATTATGAAATAATTTATGGTTTGAGATGCAGCTGCTGTCAGATCAATACATCTGACTGCTTTCTGTCAACAAAAGATCTCTCATTACACTGTGCCTCGTTTACAAAAATAAAATGTTTCGAACAAACATAATCCTCAGAATTATGGGAATATGGGACAACATTAAAATAAACCATTCACTTGTTTCCGACACAGGGATCCTTCAGAAGATCATACAGTGACACTATTTAAATTAGACGCGTTAAAGCGAACGCTCTTTCACTCTTCCATTTGTCGGCAGACTCAAGTGCGTGGAGCCTGTCAGAAACTGACTTATTGGTCTTCTTTTTTTTTTGGCTAGTAGAAATTCTGAATGGCCGGTAACTTAAACATTTAGTAGCTAAAATAAAGCGTAGTGTTAGTTCTGGCAGGTCACGTTAGTCAAGCTCGCATCAGCTGACTCTCACCTGATCCACGTCTACCTATACGAATACAACGCCTATCACTGTATACATATATAAGCTCCTTCAGTATTATCAGCAGCTATTGCGTTTCTCTGGAGCGAATTACCCCCCTCCCTCCCCAGCTCCTCCTCTTGTCCAGTCAGGATTTGGCATTCTGATTCCCCTTGAATCAGAATAAATTCTCAAATTATCTTTAAAATCTTTAATGAAATATATTTGCAAACATTCATGTTGGTTTTGTTCTGTTTACCCCAAGGGGGGTTATTGCTGCTCTCCTGCTCTTATATATGTGTTGCGCATGTGCATTTTTTCAATAAGTGGAGAGGGCGGTTCTTTTCTAAAATTCGGGAAAATCCTCCGCTATACCTTTAAATAAAATAAAATAAATCTATATTTGATATTGAAATGAGAGTTCTAACACGTGCGTCCTCACCTCCTGGTGTCGTCGTCCGGGGCCCGTGTGCGGTGCGTCCGGACCCACTGCTCCAGCTGCTGCATGGAGCTGGTTCTGCTCAGAGATCTCTCGGGTTCTGCCGGCTGTGGCGGGACCGGCGTCCTCAGGGGCATCGTGTTGCTCATGTCTCCGGGGCTTCGGTCTCCTGCTCGTTCCCCGGAACCGTTGACCTGGGACGGCATGTACTGTCCGGATCCGGATCCTGCGCTCTGGATCTGCCTGGAGGACGAGACGGCCGCAGCGATGGCCGCCGCTTGAGCCGGCTGGAGTTTGATGCTGTTGATCTTCGTGAGCGGTCGCTCCACGGCGCCCTCTTTCTGGAAACCGTATTTCTCGCCCTCCCGAGGGGGTGGGACGGGTTTCTCCGGGTCTTTATGCTTCTCTCCTTCCCTCGGGAGCGTTAGAGAATACCTTCCATCTTTCTGTAGGATCTTCTCGCCGTCTTTTGGTGGCACGTCCCTCTGAAGCGTGTACTTATCTCCATCCTTGTGCAGTGTGTACTTCTGCCCGTCTTTCTGGAGGAGGTACTTCTCTCCGTCTTTGTGGACGGCAAATTTGTCTCCGTCTTTCTGGAGGACGTATTTCTCCACGTCTTTCTGCAACATGTAGCGGTCGCCGTCCTTCTGCAGAGCGAGTCTCTGAGCTTCTTTGTGCAGAGCGTAGTTGTCGGTGTCTCTCTGGAGGGTGTATCGCTCTCCGTCTTTCTGCACGCTAGCCCTGCTCTCTTTGTCTTTTTGGATGCAGGGCTGCTTGTCCACGGGTTTCTGCTTCTTCTCCTCCTGGCGGTGAGTCTCGCGGTTTCTCTCATTGTTTTGGATCTCGGGTCGGGTCAGGACTCGGTGATTCAGCATGTTGTTCATCTCCTGAGGGCTGCGTGGGTCAGCCTTTACCTTCTCAAGCCTGCAGATGAGAGAGAAAGAGTGTGAGAGTGAGAGTGTGAGTGTGTGTGTGTGTGTGTGTGTGTGTGTGTGTGTGTGAGTGAGAGAGAGAGAGAGAGAGAGAGAGAGAGAGAGAGAGAGAGAGAGAGAGAGAGAGAGAGAGAGAGAGAGAGAGAGAGAGAGAGAGAGAGAGAAAGTCAGAACATTCATGCTTCTTTGGATATTACCTTTCATGTAGTGTGTAATATACAGTCGCTGTCTGTGAATGTAAAAGGTCTGGCAATGTTTCAAAGATCAAAGTGCAGATAAATGGAGTTATTGTCGCCAAACGAAAGAACCGATTCTGAACTGAAACGAGTCGTCAGTAATTCCACTCTTACTTCCTGCTCGAACCTACGTAGTTTTGTTTCTGACGCGCTGTAAGCAGTCGACCAATCACAACAGACTGGGTCATTTGACCAATCAGAGCAGAGGAAGCTCTCGGAAAGGCGGGGTTTAGAGAGACCGAATCCTTGATCAAACCGTTTCAGACGCTGTGAGAAAACAGGTGATTCTGCATTGTATGTTATGAGAAAATGAAAGTGTTTTTTGACCTTGGATGCATGTAAACCTGTTGTAGGAGACTCCAAAACAAAACTAAGATCCTTTAAATAGCATAATAGGGGCACTTTAAAGGTACACTGTGTAGGAATTTTTCCCATCTAGCGGTGAAATTGTATTTTGCATTCAAACGAATAGTGCGCCTCGCTTTTTCAAATGCGTGTTGCAACTACGGTAGCTGATCTCCTTGTCCGTTTCAGCTGGTTTCAGTCACGTGACGTTGGCTCTGAATGAAAACTTGTTGAGGTAGGCTAGTGCTTTTTGTCCCTCTCTGCTATTATAGTTTTTCAAGATGGCGGAACGACATGGAAGCCTCCTTGGACTTACCCGTCCAATGTAAATAAAGATAAGAAATTCTTCACTTACGAGGATAAGTCAGATCATTGGCAGAGGTAATTTTACACCAATGAGGACATATTTATGAATTAAGACATTGATTTTAGCTAATAAAATACTTTAAAAAACTACACAGTGCACCTTTAAAAGAAAAAGACAGAATAAGCAATTAAACTGCTCTAAACGCACAATATATGAACACAGATAACCAAGTAAATCTTTACTTGGTCTGTCACTTGACTAAACAATTTATTCAAATTAATTTACATACTGTGATTCACAAATTGTTTACCATTATTTGCCAAAAAAGCCCCAAATTAAGATAATTTATGCTAGGGTTGTTGCATAAGCGTGTTTGAAGGGTTGCTGATATGATATTGTGGTCTTGTATGGTTTGTAAAGCACACTTCTGCTATCTTTGCCTCTTTTATCATCCGCCATGTGAACATCTTAAGTATGATCAATTAGTAAAGTAACAGAATGCCTCTCCTTTCCTTTCCTTACCTTAAAGGGCACCTATTATGCAAAATTCACTTTTACATGGTGTTTGAACATAAATGTGTGTTGGCAGTGTGTGAGCAAAACCACCCTAGAATGATAAAAATCCACCCAGTAGTTTTTTTACTATCTCAATAAATCATAAGCACTGTCTCAGAACACCCTGTTCTAGATTTTCCTCATTGTGACGTAGAAATGAGCTAAGCCCCACCGACGTGATTTGATTGACATCTGGTTTTAGCATAGACCCCGCCCTCGGTGATCTGCATCCTCCATCAACGACAGCCGGTAATGTCTCCTAAGAAGTGTGTTGTGGGATGTAAGAATGGACATACTCGTCTTCACTGACATCAGAGCCACTGAAAACGCAGCGGATGGATTTTATTTATGAAGAAAAGGCACCACTTAAACTTCCTAAATACGAGATTCATTTTCTGACTGACTGTTTAGTGAACGAGGGTCAAAGTTAATCCTAGAGTGTGGATCGTTGGCTACAGTTCGCGATCCAACGTCACCTCCAGAAAAAGTAAGTGTATTTTATGATTTTTGAGCAAATAGTCATTTCAATCGATGTCAGCAAGTTCAACAACAAATGCGTCTAAAGCTATTTATTGTCGTCGTCATAGGATGTCTCAACAAACAACGTCAGACAGTTTTATGTCACGTAGGCATTTTTTGCAGCATTTACAAATGTAAATAAATTAAGGTCTGCTCTATCTCCATAGACAGTAGGCTATATAAACGTCTATCTCCCTCCCCTTAAGAAATAAATAAAAAATTCGTTTGTACTTCACAGTAGTGTGTGTGTGTGTAGTTTAAAAAAATTGCGCGAACGTTATCACAGTTCGTGTGTGTGTGTGTGTGTGTGTGTGTGTGTGTGTGTGTGTGTTGCACATCCATAATGGCAAAAGGGACGCGATTAAAACTTTGTAAGTACAGAAATGTATCAAATAACCATTCCGATACGTTTAGTCCATTCTCATTCGTGTTTATTCTGTGCCGGAGTCTCTTCATCATCTAGGTCCAGCAGCAGGGCGGGGATATGCAGCTCATTTACATTTAAAGTGGTACACACAAAACAGCTCTTTTTAAAACAGGCCCCAAAAATGACATTTTCAAATGGTTATAATAAATTAACTGTGGCGTATTTTGTGCTGAAACTTCACAAATGCATTCTGGGGACACCCAAGACCAATATTACATCTTCTAAAAAGGGGCATAATAGGTGCCCTTTAAGTTTAATACTTAGGGAGCAGTAATTACACATTAAAAACAACGGTCTGGTGGATCTAACCCTGTGTTTTACATCTAGTTTCTGTGCCCATCACAAAAACCTCCACTGTAATGTCTACGCCAAGAAGCTTTCACAAAGATTATGCCTTAAAACTGTGTAATACAGAGCAACACTCCAACGAAACTAAGTCACACACTTTTAGACCAAACATGCGTTTCCATTAATAAACGGCACTTTACTTCTATGAAAAGTGTTTGAGTCACAGTTCATCACAGCTGTGATTCAATTGACAAAAAGCAACTTTAGTAAAAATCAAAAAAGCAAATGTTTAAGTCTGAGAGATTTCTTCGGCATCTGTGATTGTGCTAAAAGCTGCACTGAAACAAAGTCTCAAAAACATCCAATGCACTTAGAAATCTGTGAAAATCTGTGCTTGTGAGACTCTCTCGGGAGAGAAGAGGTTCTTGTCTAGAAACTCGACAGCTTTCCTCAAAAAGATACGACAAAAGCGCTGTGATAAAGAGTGCTAAGAGCAAAGACGAAACACTGAAGTGACTGAGGCGGGTCAACAAAGACAAGTCAACAACATAAAAAGTTCAAGATAAATAGAGAAAAAAATAAGTCTACAAAGCCATGGTGTGATGTTTTGGATTTTTCCCATTTATAACGTCTTTAAGCCACCATTTCGTTAGCCTGGAAATCCAGACCCAAATCTGAAAGATTAATGGTCTGGCATTGAGTAATGAAAATCTCCCAACTCGAGGGGCGTCACCAAGCATGCATTTGAAAATCTCACTGCACACAATTGGATAACACTACGACCAATCACAACAAGCCCCATTTGCTTAGCTACCAGCGGAGCTAACTGGTAGATTAGACTCTTGCCGTATCCGGTCGGCAAAACAGCAAAAACGCCCTTCTTGCAAAGGAACGATTCGAGCGCCGTCTTCTGTTCCTCTTTTAGATAAAAAGCCAAGTCTAACTCGTTCATTGTAGCGGCCAAGGCCGTTTCAAACAACTGGTGTTCATCCATAGCCATCTTGCAATGTTTACTAATGACTTCGACATCGCAGCGCTGTCGTCATCTCGCCTCTGGCCCGCCTATATCAGATAACCCGATGTGATTGGTGCAGCTCGGCTACTAGGGCATATTTAATGAGCATCATTACTCATTGCCAGAGTGACTCGCTGAGCAAATTCATATTGTGCTCTCGCGAGAACTCGCGATGATTGAACTTCGTAATGATTGTATGTACTTAAAAATGCAGACTTTCTGACATACAAAATGTTCTGAATCAAACTCATTAAGTGTTCTCTCATTAAACCTGATGATAAGAGTACTTATTAACATTTTGACATGATTACTGATCATAAAGAAGATATTTTTATTTTATGATTATTTTTTAATTATTAACAACATTGCTTTATTATTATTTGTATTCAATTTTATTGTTGTTGTTGCTTTTTGTACTTAACCTGGAAAAACAAACTAACAAATAGCTGTAAATGTCAATGAAGTGGTACACCATGGATGTGTTCTTTCTGATTGGATCAGTGAGAACCAAAGCATGTTTTCTTACCTTCTGATTGGCTCGGTGTGGACCATTGCCGCGTCCGTCATAACCTTCATCCAGGACTCCATATCTTTGGCTGTGTCGGTGCTGAAATAGTATGTGCGCATGTTTGGATGCGTCGCCTAGTTGTGAGAAACCAACAGAGCAACCTGGAGAAAAAAAAGAGCAGACAATGAATATCAATAAACAACTGCCTTGTGTCCTATATGATGTCAGTGGCACAAAATGCAATAATGCTGGAGCAGTCTTTCTGAAGTGAGCAGATCTTCGTCAGGAGGGTTTGAGTTGACAGACCCGCATCGTTCAGAGCCTCTCAGGAGTGTGTCTGACTGCTCCACTCTGACAGCTTTTGTCTGGATACTCCAACTCGTCTTTCACAACAGTTTATAGACGCTTAAACGAACAAAGCGTTGAGCACTTTGGAATAGTTAACAATGTAACGATCACCAGCTAGAGCTGCCCTTGTGAGCCACCAGAGGGCAGTCCACATCAGACTATCATATTCACTCACTAACTACATTTCCCATAACTCACTGCCCGGACTCATCATCACTTATCACTGATCACATTCACCTGTACCTCATTCACTGATTGCATTCACCTGTCTCATCATCCTGTTAGTCTGTCTATATATACCTTGTTCATTCATTCACTCACCGCGAAGTCTTGTTAAGTGTTACACTGCATTTCTGAGCGTTTCCCTGGTTTTCTTGTTTCTTGGTTTTTTTGATATCTTGCCCTGGTCCCTGGATTACTCTCTTGCCTCTGGTCCCTGGATTACTCTCTTGCCTCTGGTCCCTGCTTGTTTTGTTTGTTTTGTTTGTTTCTTTGTTTTGACTACCTGCCTGTGTATGACCCTAGCCTGTACTTTGGATTACGCCTCTGGATTGCCCCAGCCAATAAAGCTGCATTTGGATCTCCTACTTTGTGTCTCTGAGCAGTACGTGACAGAAGACTTCGCCACACAAAGATCCAGCAGCCATGCCAACCATGGACACAGGTGCACAAATCCTGCGTCTCCGTCAGGGGAATCGTTCGATTGAGAGGTATGTCGAGGAGTTTATTGAACTGGCACATCTTACCTCAATGACCACAGAGTGCCTAAAGATATTTTTTCGTGGAGGACTATCTGAACCGCTCAGTTCATTCATGCCCTGGCATGATCCTCATGGGACTTTAGAGCAGTATATCAACCTGGCCCTTTTGTTGAGTGGCTCATCGTTTACTGTGGGCGGGGTAGAGGAAGAGCTCCGTGAACCCACAGTATCTCCTGAGCCAAAGCTTCACGTCACGTCTGCCGAGCCAGAGCTTCACGTCACGTCTGCCGAGCCAGAGCTTCACGTCACGTCTGCCGAGCCAGAGCTTCACGTCACGTCTGCCGAGACAGAGCTTCACGCCAGTCCAGCCGAGCCCGCACTTCACACCAGATCTGCCGAAGCCAAGGCAGTATGCGTCATGCCCGCCGCCCCTGAGACAGCAAGCGACATGCCCGCCAAGCTAGAGTCTTCACCGCTGGTTCCGTCCAGCTCAGAGCCCTCTTCGCCGCTGGTCCTGCCCAGCTCAGAGCCCTCTTCACCGCTGGTCCCGTCCAGCTCAGAGCCCTCTTCACCGCTGGTCCCGTCCAGCTCAGAGCCCTCTTCACCGCTGGTCCCGTCCAGCTCAGAGCCCTCTTCACCGCTGGTCCCGTCCAGCTCAGAGCCCTCTTCACCGCTGGTCCCGTCCAGCTCAGAGCCCTCTTCACCGCTGGTTCCGTCCAGCACAGAGCCCTCTTCACCGCTGGTTCCGTCCAGCACAGAGCCCTCTTCATCGCTGGTCCTGTCCAGCTCAAAGTCCTCTTCGCCGCTGGTCCTATCCAGCTCAAAGCCCTCGCTCACGCTGGTCCCGTCAAGCTCAGAGCGCGCTGATCCTGATCCAGAGACTGAGCTTCACGTCACTTCTGCCGATCCAGAGACTGAGCTTCACGTCACTTCTGCCGATCCAGAGACTGAGCTTCACGTCACGTCAGCCGATCCAGAGACTGAGCTTCACGTCACGTCCGCCCGTCAAGAGTCTCGTCCCGCCGAGACTGAATCTGATCCGGATACTGAGCCTGAATCTGTTCCTCTTCCTCTTTCTACGCCTGTGTCTTCGGACAAGATGGCCGAATCCTCGCCTGTGTCTTCGGACAAGATGGCCGACTCTACGCCTGTGTCTTCGGACAAGATGGCCGACTCCACGCCGGTGTCTTCGGACAAGATGGCCGACTCCACGCCTGTGTCTTCGGACAAGATGGCCGACTCCACGCCTGTGTCTTCGGACAAGATGGCCGACTCCACGCCTGTGTCTTCGGACAAGATGGTCGACTCCACGCCGGTGTCTGTTCCTGAGCCGGAGCCGGTGTCTGTTCCTGAGCCGGAGCCGGTGTCTGTTCCTGAGCCGGAGCCGGTGTCTGTTCCTGAGCCGGAGCCGGTGTCTGTTCCTGAGCCGGAGCCGGTGTCTGTTCCTGAGCCGGAGCCGGTGTCTGTTCCTGAGCCGGAGCCGGTGTCTGTTCCTGAGCCGGAGCCGGTGTCTGTTCCTGAGCCGGAGCCGGTGTCTGTTCCTGAGCCGGAGCCAGTGTCTGTTCCTGAGCCGGTGCCTGTGTCTGTTCCTGTTCCTGAGCCAGTGTCTGTTCCAGTCCCTGAGCCGATGTCTGTTCCTGTGCCCTGGCCGCCCGAGGGGTCGTCTCCGCCCTGGCCGCCCGAGGGGTCGTCTCCGCCCTTGCCGCCCGATGGACGGTCGTCTCCGCCCTGGCCGCCCGATGGACGGTCGTCTCCGCCCTGGCCGCCCGATGGACGGTCGTCTCCGCCCTGGCCGCCCGATGGAGGGTCGTCTCCGCCCTGGCCGCCCGATGGACTGCCTGCTCCGTCCTGGCCTCCCGTATTACCACAGTCTCAAGGTCCTCTTCCGCTCCATGGACCTGGCCCTCCATCCCGCCCCCGGATCCGCCTCCGGGCCACCTCCCACCTGGACAGTTGGAGCGTCTGGAAGCCGCTCTTTGGGGAGGGGCTATGTAACGATCACCAGCTAGAGCTGCCCTTGTGAGCCACCAGAGGGCAGTCCACATCAGACTATCATATTCACTCACTAACTACATTTCCCATAACTCACTGCCCGGACTCATCATCACTTATCACTGATCACATTCACCTGTACCTCATTCACTGATTGCATTCACCTGTCTCATCATCCTGTTAGTCTGTCTATATATACCTTGTTCATTCATTCACTCACCGCGAAGTCTTGTTAAGTGTTACACTGCATTTCTGAGCGTTTCCCTGGTTTTCTTGTTTCTTGGTTTTTTTGATATCTTGCCCTGGTCCCTGGATTACTCTCTTGCCTCTGGTCCCTGGATTACTCTCTTGCCTCTGGTCCCTGCTTGTTTTGTTTGTTTTGTTTGTTTCTTTGTTTTGACTACCTGCCTGTGTATGACCCTAGCCTGTACTTTGGATTACGCCTCTGGATTGCCCCAGCCAATAAAGCTGCATTTGGATCTCCTACTTTGTGTCTCTGAGCAGTACGTAACAAACAAGAACTAGTGAGACCCTAGTAGTGAGACGCCTAAATCGTCCTCCTAAAGCAGACAAAAATTACATTTCATGCACTCTTAAAAATAAAGGTTCTTTATTGGCATCAATGGTTCTATGAAGAACCTTTAACATCTATGGAATCTTTCCATTCCAAAAAAGGTTCTTTAGAGTGGAAAAATGTTTTTTTAAATGTTCTTAAAACAAAACAAAAATAAAAGCACTTTTGGAACTATTTTTAAGAGTGCATCCAATAATTTATCTGGAAAATCTTTGATAATATCACTTATGTTTAGAGATACACTGATGTCTTGGCCGCCGATATTTATAGCGATATCGGCTATAGCATTAAAAAAGGCCAAAGAAACCAATATTATTAATTAACTGCATGAAGGCAAAGGGTTGTATAATTTTAGTGGGGGAAAAGCAGTCAATCTTTCTCAAAATTCATACTTGTGTATGTATATATAAAGCAACAGTACTGGAATTATTTGTTAATGAGTTCATTAAAGAAATATGTAATGTTCTATTATAATAAGTCAAATATGAGTTAGTATTTGATCGCAAAAATAACCTCTGAAGATTGTCTTATAATGGATCCAATCCATGATCATCCTGGTATTTAATGTGCACTTTTTCTTTTTGAAATTTTCAGTGTGAAAAGACTATTAGCACTATTTATACTACAAAAAGGCATAGAATAGTGCATACGTATGCAAATTGGGAGGCACCTAAGATAGTCTAGATAATGAACAGATTTAGGCGTTCCTGGTTAATGCGGTGAGGTTTGTTAATGTGTCATTGTGCGGACTCAATACTCACCGTATTAGCAAAGCTCCATCCGTTAAACATGTTGACGCTCGAGTTCATGAAGCCTCACAGAGAACAAGCCGCACCATTGTGAGAGAGAGAGAATAAGAGAGAGTCGACATGAAAATATCTGCACTAATCGGCAAATGACTCCACTGAGAATAAAACTCAGGTGTTTCATCTTTTCTTCACCGGTCCATCACATTAACATATAAAATATGGCCATGTTCGAAGGATTCTGAATATGTCTCTGACCTTGAAGGCGTATTTCCTGCTTATGTGGTCGTCCACGGACAGCATGGAAATGTGGAAGCTGGGCAGGAGGATACTTCCCAAGATTCCTTCTTCTTTCTCATCTGAAGACACAAAGAGTGAGACGTAGTGAACATTAGCATATATTAGACGTCAGCCAGGGAACAGCTGAAGCCCTGACTGAGTGTTTATTTCGGCAGGGGTGTTGGTAAACAGACAGTCTAGCGGGGCTGATGGGAAAACTGCAGGGCTGTGTGCATTCGAGCATGTCAATGAGGTTGCGATTGTTCTCGACTGTGAACTCTATCGTTTTGATTGCAGGCTGCAACGAATCTGTCAAGAGTTGCTTGCCGACGGAGTCAATTCAGAGTGGCAGATGTGTTAACAATTACTGTTATCGTAATAATGCAGAAAACAGCACGTTCCCATCACCAGCTTCCAAAAGCGAAAGACTTTTCACACCCATTATGCCCTTTATTATTTCCAACCATCACATGAAACTTGCAAAACTCATCATTTTATCATCTGTAAGGTCACTTAAAGAAGTAACAGCTTGCATAAAGTCGGATATAATTTCAGATCAACTGCAATTGTTAATGATATTGCTGTTATACAACTGTTCAATAAGCCAGAAGTTAATACTGAGCAACTTACAACCAACTAAGTTGTTGAAATTAATACTTTAATTACTTGAAAATGAAAATACTTCCAAATACTTCCAAAAAGTCAAAAGAAAAACTACCATAGCACATCTCCATGAATGCGTTTCAACGAGTGAATCGGTGTGTTTGAATGAATCTGCTGAATGAATGATTCAATGAATCACTCAAAAGACACTTGTTTCGTTCCTGAATGAATCGAATTGGTTGAGTGAGGAATTCAATGATTGACTCTAAAATTCAATTTGTTTCCAAATGAATTTGTGTTTTTTAAGGAATCGATTGAGTAAATGATTAACTCACAAACTCATAAAGACAGTCACAATTTATGTATACTATATTAACTGTTGCATAATTAGCGTTAGGCAGATGTTTGAATCCCTAACCCGAAATATGGGCAATTTAATGATGCTTCACCACCATGTGTTGCTATCGTCTTTTAAAAGTTATATGGAGCAAGTTTTTGCATCCATAAGTGTGTTCTGGAAACATCCCACACGCTGTGAGTGGCTCAGATCGTGAGGCGGTGTTCAGAACTCCTGTGTGTTGTTGTTGCTGAAGGAAACCCGCCGGCGGCTCACAGCAGACACCGCGCTGAAACACTGACAGCAGCGAGACGAACAAACAAACACAAACCAACACAGAGAGATTCTCAATTCTCTTGTCAAGATCAGACTCAGCGTGGCAGCTTCAGGGAAACCACATACTGATACAAAAAAAAAAAAAAAAAAAAAAAATCAAAGCCTAGAGTAAGTTCAGAGCCGGATATTAGAAATACACAGCTCTAACAATTCTGCTCAAAATCTCATCCAACGCATAATTCCACAAACAATTCCACAGATTTTATTACAGAAATTGAACCACAGTCATTAGGAGTTGAAGAGAACAATTCTGGTTCCTTAAAGGAATAGTTCACCCAAAAAAAGAAAGTTCTATCATTGTTTACTCACCGTCAAGTCTATACATGCATGAAGCTCTTTCTTCTGTTGAGCATAAATGAAGATATTATTTTTTGAAAGAAGTCTCTTTTGTTTACCAAGGCTGCATTTATTTGATTAAAAAGATTCAGTAAAAACAGGGAAATATTGCAAATTAACATAACTGGTTTTTTTAAAAAATGTGAATAGAATAGAATTCTCAGTGAAAATAAAAGTAAACAAAAATCTGTAGACTCCATGTGTGATTAGAGGTATCAAACAGTAGAGCGTTGGCGCTTGCAACGCCAAGGTCATGGGTTCGATTCCCAGGGAATGCAAGAATTGATAAGAATGTAAATGTGTACCTTGAAATGCAATGTAAGTCGCTTTGGATAAATGCATCTGCCGAATGCATAAATGTAAATGTAAACAAACCAAAACCAGTGAACTAGTGCATCATGACTGTGTGCAGTACCAGCTAGTACAGACAGGGGGCGTTGAAACTCCTCTGTGATCAGGGCATTCAGTACTTCATCAATGACATCCACACCGGTCTTCTTGAGCAACATTTAATCTGACCCTCCGATACAGACTCACAGAAAGACGGATGATACGTACAGACTGAGAGCGCTCTGTGCAGTCTGAGCACGTCTGTTGCGTAGTTCGAATACTCCTCTGTCTTCTCTGTCAGCCAATAAACAGCCTCGACCCTCATGGGCCCGGCCATGAAAGAGCGATCTGATTGCACTGTCGGACTGGCTAATTGCACAATTTATGGAGATCTAGGAGCGCGTCCTCAGGAGACTTCAGCATGCAGCAGAACCCGTCCAATGAGACACATTTGGACTAAATCTGTTTTGCCTCCCTTCCTTTCTCGCTGAATATGAGTGTTTATTAAAGAGAATACTTGACTATAAACTCTCGAACTGAATAATTAGTAAACCGAAATCATCACATGGAATCAGATTCATTAAATTGCAAATCATTTCCCTGTTACTGCTCATATAAAGTTCTGGTTACACTAAGCATAAGCAACCTCTAATTCAGCATTATTGCCATGTTAACAGTGCTATGATTTGAAAAATATACCACGTAAAACTCATAGATAGCAATGCAAGTGTGCCACTTGATCATATAGTGGCATAAGTCAACAGAAACTGCTCTGAGATGAATGTTCGAGCATTAATCCTAGCTCACAAACAACATAAACGAAGACGCTGGACTCACCTCTGTAGTAGAAGAGGCACATGTCACACAGCACGAACCATCTCTTCTTCCACATCTTCATCCCGGTACTGTCCTGCAAAAGTCCAGAAGCAGCACGACAACTGTCAATCAAACCAGCCAACCAATCACAGTGCATCATGGAGAGCCCTGCACATTCCAATGCTTGCTTATTTTCCTCACACAGCACCAAATATCTCTCATTTTGTTGAGTTAAATTGCTGCGGTTCTCCAGAGCACAAACTCATCTCTTTTTTAAGGCGACTCGTTTTATTTGAGGCATGAATCACATTCATATTCCTCCCTCGTGTTTTACTGTTTGTTGTGTTAATGTTTGCACCGTGTAAGCATGTAAATTTTAATTTCGACAACAAAGCCCGACGATTTTGCTTGTGCTGCGGGAGCAGCTTTGATGGAGTAGTTCGGGGAAGGGGAGAGACCACCTCTGAAGTCGTGTTTTTCGTGGAAACACACTGCTTTCAAAGGAACGCTGGCGCAGCGATCACACACACAAAGACAACATGAAGTTACTGATGCGGCCGTAGCGCTTTATGTGTTCATTTCACTCTGCCTTTTATGTGAAGCGCTTTTGAAAAATATGATGCAAAAGCACAAATGTGCCTTGGGAGCCGTGCATGTAATGCATAAAAACAGGCAGATGAAGCTCCGATTGAAACTTATGATGGATAAGCTTTTAAGTGCAGTCAAATCTCAGAAAACATGACCATCAGCAACAAAATAACTCAAAAAAGTTCAACTGAGAACATTTACCTCGCTATGCACTTGTTTGTACATGTACTCTGGAAGTACATTAGTGTAACGTGGTAATGCATATCATTACCATAATGCAAAACAACATTATACTTATATAAATATAATTACATTTAATAAAATATATTTTTGACTGATACTTTTTTTTTAATGAGTATGCAAATAATGTTATAATGCAAAAATTATTTCTATGATGCTATATATTATTTCCTGTTTAGGCACATAAGAGTCCCATGGAAATGCATATCATTACCGTAATGCAAAACAGATTTTATAAAATCAAATCAAAAATAAAATAAAATGAAATAAAATAAAACGGGATAATTTATACTTTTTAGTTTTTTGCATTACAGTAATGAGACTGAATGTACATAAATGTCATGAAAACAATGTGATAATGCAAAAAACATGTTGATTTTTCCACGAGATTCTCCCATGCGCATGTAAGATGTCACACACCTGTTTGTAAAGCCAGCCGTTTTTCACCACCGGAGCGTTGGGGTTCCTCCTGATGGAGTTGGACCTCTTCCCAAAGTTGTGGACTTTCTTTGAGGACCTGGATGGCTGCAAACAGCGCAAGAGGAGATTATTCTGAGAAATGACACTTCCGAGGACTCGAGCTTGCCTGTATACATTATTCAGTGATTGAGTTGTGAATAATTACAACTTACTAGTGAAGTCGTTTAGTGGAGCTGAGAAAACGAGTGCAAGGCATGCATTATGAATCGACGGCACTTACAAACCCTTAGAAAGTTAAAAAGTGTCTTAACAGAAGCCAAAACACATGGGCAATAACAATCTGTGGAAGAGGCAAGTTTATCTGTCATTCATCTCACTCTGATGAGACACAATCATACAAACCAGCAAGTCGCTGATCTCTGGACTTCGATTGTTCATTATGATAATAAATCATAAGTCTCATTTCATCATCTTAGCATCTCCCGAGTCAAACTAACATTTCTTCCTGACAAACAAACTACTATAATCATGCCTTTTGAAATGTATGCGTTTATGTATTTGTATGCATGCACTGTATACATATTCATTTATTTATTTGAGAAATAATCCAAACCACATCCATTCATGAATTGTTTATCTTGTTTGGGTGTTTTTATGTGATAAAGAGTTTAGGGATATGGTAAGTTGTCTGAAAGACTAGTTGAGTAGTATTTTGAAAGACTTGAATATTGAGGTTTAGGAACATCTCTAAGGCAGAGTTTCCATCCATATATTTTTATGCATTAAAAATGCAGGATGGAAAAACAAGATGCGAATCAAATTTACTGAATGCGCTTAAAATATCTGCAATGCTCACTTGAGATGGATATCTAACTAGTTGCCCATGCATTTTTATGATACTCTATATCAACTCAAGCAACGACAATGAAGCAAATGTCCAGTAATGAGGACAATAATTGGTCTAGATGCTATTGATGCATGATGGGACAGTCCAATCTGTCACGCTGGAACTAGGCCAATGTCAGTGAGTTAGTGTGTGTGTGGCTCACTCTGGTTGTGGGACTGCTGGGATGTGTGGTGTAGTCTGAGCCACCCGTGTAGTTCGACGCTTCGCTCATGGTGCTGGTTGGACGTTCTTTCTTCTCGGCCTCTGGTGCTTTGGTCGCTGGTCTGGAAGAGGAGGAGGAGAAAGAAGGAGGGGAAGAAACGAGGAGGAACATCAAAAATTAATCTTCTTTGCACATAATTCAGACCTGTAGGAATATTCTGGGTTGTTTATTTGATCTACTGCATGCTGTCTATTACCACAGACAATTATTTATTCAAATGCCTTCACAGCAAAGTAACTCACAACGGAAGCAAATGAGAAATGCAATATCAACTCTATATAAAATAATGTGGAATAAGTCTCACCTTCTGAACAAAAAGAGTTATTTGCCAACTGGTAAAGTCATTGCATCACTGCTTAGATGCGCTTTATGTCATGATTTAAGCATTTAGGCCTCATTTACACTGCAGGTCTTGATGCCCAATTCTGATTTGTTGCCTATATCTGATTTTTTTGACTGTCCGTTTACACGTTCTTTCAAGTGTGACCCATATCCGATATGTGTTTACACTTGCCATACTATCTGAAACATCGTGCATGCTTAAAGGGTTAAATTTTGCATCTTGCACAGATGGACGAACGCAAAATATGATTGATGCTAGCTCTACGATATATGCGAAGTTCGCCAAACATCACCATGATTTTGAGGTGGAGGAGGATGAAAAGTGCCATCATTGCAGCCAGTTGCTTCAGTTATTGTGTGCGAGAGAGATTTCAGGACTGGTGGGAACATATTGTGGCGGGCTTTAACTAGGAGCAGTGGGTCCGAAATTTTAGGATGAGCAAGCCAACCTTTGATATGTTGTGTCAACGTTTGTCTACATTCCTCTCCATGACGACAACATTTCGTCAGGCCATCCGACCCGTTGCAGAAGCGCGTCGGGGTTTCTCTCGTCATTAAACCACGGAGACGTTGCCTAATGCCTCAGAAAATCCGATCTGCCTGTTTACATGACAGTCGCATTGCCACATATGCGATTTATATCTGATTTATTTCCACATATGAATGAGGCCTGAAACCGATCTCGAAATATCCGAATGCATGCGTTTTTTTCCTGTTTACACGGTCATAGAACACATCCGATCTGTGTCACATACTGTATGAGCAAAAAATCTGAATTGGGTCACATTTCACTGACAGTGTAAACGAGGCCTTAGGAACACAATTTATGAGTCTTTTGTAGTCAGATTTCATATATGAAATTTAATTCCGCTTTGGAGAATTTGATGTTTCCCTATCTTTTTTAAACTTAATGCATATGACATTTCCAAATGCCTACTATGCGTTCATTAGAACCATTTCACTGCAGATGCATTTACCAATTCATTTTCACCCACTAAGGAAGATTGTTTGTGGCAATCGAGAGCATGCACCTGACATCAGGTTTAAAATAACCAGGAAAACTGGGTGAATGCCGAGCGACTGCTGTGCAGATGAGTGAGGAAAGATCTTGAGCTTCTTCTGCGAAACACTCAAGGAGTTTGGGCTGTAAACTGCGGTTTTAATAAGTCAGAGCACTTCGGCATTGAGACAGAAAGAGAAAGACAGAGAGGAAAGGGAAAAATCGAGGAGACCGGCCCCATGCATCAAAGCAATTACTCACTCCACGTCTCCGCTGATCTACTCCCACACAATTGACATCCTTAAATGGCCTGCCAGCTCCGGGTCTGACATACCGCATCCACACTTTATGACCTAGTCAAGCTGAAGGGCAAAAGCAAACCGAAGGCCAGGAAAATCAAGGTTTGAAACCGAACGTCACGCCAGGACAGACCACAGCCTTATTTAACGAAAGTGAAGAAAAAACACAATAAATATGGGCATAAACCCTTGAAATCCCATGACACACGGATGCTGAATCGGGAGCCGGATCGGAGAGGCATTGTCCCGTAGGGTTGGCCTATATTCTGACGCTACGGTAGAGCGACGACGTCTCGGGATAGCGCTGCTATCTGGAGCAAGGGAGAGGAGAGGACACCAGGGTAAAAAATAAAGCTGTCTGGCTTCTGGGTCAACTCGCAAAAAAAGAAAACACTTTCTTTTCACAAAATGGCTGAATATTAGCTCAGATTAAACAGATAAATCGAGTCTCCCACATGCACTGCATCAGGAGGTTAAATATTGTTATGCCCTTATTATAACTGCATGTAAAAAAAAAATGACTTAGACAGAAAAAAATAAAGTTATACAGGTTTTTTGTCTGAACTATTTCTTTACCTCAGATCATTTGCATGGGTGCCTGCCTTTTGACACAAGCATCTGATTTTGTGTTGGAAACAAACACAAAGAGACACATTGTGAGATGCAGTCATGCACACACCAGCACCACAGAGAGAGATGAAAAAGTACAAAACACACTACACTGCTATCCTGGGTCACACAGACCCGAGTACGACCTTCCGGGCCACTGATCTCAAATTAAATTGAGCATTCAACACGGCTATTAGCGTTCATTAATTAATCTCTTCTGAAATAATGAGCTTTAGCGTGCGCTCGGTGGCCATCGCTCACTTGACATCTGACGGCGTCTTCAGAGGAAGAGTGGCAGCGAGTGTGAAATTAGCCCGATGTCACCCGGCTAAACCGCGCTGAATCCAGAGATAATTGACGGAGGAGTTCGGATGGGTTTGTGGGATGGACGGGCACCGGCACCGACTGGAGGTCATCAGCTAAATTGAGTGAGTCATGCTAGCCTTAAAAACCCAGCATTTCTCTCTCACAGCCTTCAATCCGTGCTTTTCCTTCACGGCAGCATCATTAGAGGAGGTTAAACTCGACAGCCTCGAGGAACATTAAAGGGCTCATCGGATGCAAAATTCCCTTTTATATGGTGTTTGCATATAAATGTGTCTGCCGTGTGTGGACACAACCACCATACAATTAAAAAAATCTATTTTTTTAATCCTCAAAAAGTCTAAACACTCTCAATAATCAAGCCGTTTGGATTTTCAGAGCACTATAATGTCATAATTAGAGGTGGGCATAGATTAATTTTTTTAATCTAGATTAATCTAGATTAATTTTGAAATTAATCTAGATTAATCTAGATTAAAATGGCTCATTTGAATTCTGCCGAAGGCATTCAGAGTATGTGTGCTACCCAAATAATGACTATAAAAGTAAGTCTTTGAGAACGGGTTTCTCAAGCCAGGTGGCGCATTAGACCAGGGGCTCATCTCCTGTTTCCAAAATGCATCACAAACTGCTTGAGAAAGCTGTTCTACTCATAGACTGTAAAAGGTTACTACTGTACTGTTACCGTCCGTAGGCAACATTAGGTAGGCCTATGTTATTATCAACTACTATAGGCTATCAATTAGGGATGGGCGATATGGCCTAAAATCCATATTGTGATATACATTGCAGCCTCTTGCGATAACGATATTATAATAAAACCATTTCAGAACAGGTTACACAGACCCTGCTAAACAACTGCTAAATGTTTTTTTGTTTTTTTTGAAAGGGTGTATGTAGTTTTGAGAACATATATTGTGCAAAACTGTAAGTATACAACATAATTTTGCAGATAAATAAAATTTAAGTACACTAGCTGCAGAGACTTAAGTAGGTCTAATGTTTATTATGGCTTGGAGCTTATGAAACCCCAAATTTAAAATTAGAATATTGTCTAACTGATGTATTTTCAGTTAAAAAGAAACACAACAACGATTCTTAAAATCGGGCGCTTTTAATAAAAAGAGATTATGTGCTACACCACTCACTAAGATATATTGGGAATAATACACGCGCGCTGGTATTCGGTGATATGTTTCGTTTTGAATTTGAGGTGGTAGAACGGATTAGTCGTGTGTTAACTTACCGACCTGTTACACCACACAGTCTACATCGGACGGCTTGAATACAAACCAAGTCCAAATAATGGATGTTGCACGGATCTTTTACACCAGCTTTCACTTTCAGCCGTGTTTACTTAAGATGACGACGAATATGATGCGTTGCAGCCGGGTGTTCCTCGCGGCCGCGGGTAGATTGCGTCATCATAGCTTGTGTAGCTTGAGCCAGCTCCCAACGCTCCCAACCCAATTTGGAGAATAGATTAACGGCGATATTTTTTTTATCGCGCGATAAGAGTCTCGCGTTAACGCAGCGCGTTAACGCCGATAACGGCCCACCACTAGTCATAATGCTCATGCTCCGCCCACGAGCGCTGACAGACTGTCCCGTATTAGCATATTCACGCCCTCAGCCAATCGACACCCACCATGGAGTGAGCAGTTGCTCATTATCATTTAAAGAGACATGCACCGAAACGGGTCACTGTGAACACAGCTGTTTTTGAGGAGGTTGTTTTACACAAACATTGAGGAATTTTAATCAAAGTATATTACAAACTTTACACGAACAACCTACAGAATCATACCAACTTGTGGAAAATGGGCATCCGATGACCCCTTTAAGAAAATATCACAAAACTGGTCTTATTGGATTCATTTCACAATGTTAGACCTTGAAAAAAATTTTTTTTTGAAGTCATCCAGTGTTGAAGTCATCCAGAAATTATGCTCACAAAAACATTTGGGCGGGACATGATTTTATCCATCAGGAATTGATTGGAAACAGAAGATTAGATGGGGGAAAAAATGTCTATATATGGTCATTCAAGGGGATTGGTTGAAAAATGAGAAGGATTTGTGATGTCATACAGAAATGAAAGTAGTTTCAGAGGGGGAACAAAGTAATATACTTTATTATTATTATTAAGAAAAACATTTTTCTACATAACAATGTGAATAATTTAAAATAAGACCAGGAACATCTGATAAAAATAGAATAATTAATTTAGATTTCATGACTTTAAATGACTAAATCTAAACCTTATCTCTAAATACTACAGTATATTAAGATATTATATATCAATAATGTTAATCTATAATATATAGTAACAGTAATATAGTAATAGTAACTATATTACTATATATACAGTATAGTAACAGTAAATATATTGATACTATCATTGATACTTTTTATTTTTGTTTTCAGTTTCGTTTTAATTTGAGTTAAAGTTCCATTACTTTCGTTGTGCAAAATGTGTTTTTATTATGAATAATATTTACACACTTTTTCAGGGGGGGATTTTTTAATTTCATCACACGTTTTAGTGTTCGTTAAATCTTCGTTAATAATATCATATAAAAACCCGCTTTAAAGGCCTCAATTGCTGTCCTACTTTGCCTCCCAGATGTTACCAAAAAAAAAAAACAGACAGGTAAAGCAGAATTCAGGGTTTTTTTGGGCATCTTGGCTCTGGAAATCAATGTCAGAATGAGGAAAGCGGGCCTCTAGGACACATTCAGCTAAATTTTCCCCATCTTGGATGCTTTCAGGACAACATTATCTCACTGTCCCAGTTAAACGCTTGACATTTCAGAGCTATTTCCAATGGTGTGTTTTGTTCTGAAAGTGGAGTCACTTACTGACAAAATCTAGCAGAATGGCATCGTTCTCAATCTAACGGGAGGCCACCGGGGGCGCGTGTACGTCAAGCCCCGTGACGGCGCGTGTTAAGCTGTGACTCGTGACAAATGAGTGTTTCATCTCCGTCCAGCGCTTGACGGGACTGTTTACAGACTGAGAGTGCTCCGTCTCGTCGAGATGCGTGGGATTACGGGACCCCTGCCGAAGCGGCGGAGGACAACATAATTCATTTCTGACTGAGAGCGACCGCCCGCCCCCCACAAGGAGATGTTTCATGTTTCATATGCAACGTGGGTAAGACAAATCGGACGGCACACATAAATCTTGCATATCTCCACATTAGTGATGCATAGCAGAATATCAGGCAATTCAGTTCAAATACTTGCCTTGGGTTAGTGTTTGAGCAGAATTAATGAGACAGAATGGCAAAACAACCAGAGATGAATGGAGGCTCTGCGGCTCAAAAGAAGCAGATGAGGTTTAAGAGAACAGATGACAAAAAAAGGGCTTCCCTGCAAAGCATTACCTGTTTAAAACAGGATGGACAAGTTTCCCACAATTCAGGCTAGAAAACAGAAAAAAAGGAAAGAAGATGAACCGAAAGCGTAATCATTTTGGGTTTGAAACAACTCAGAAGCAAATTATAGTTCACCAGAAACTTAATGAAAGGAAGATTCATGGAAAATCCAGATAAAACCAGATTCAGACTCTGGTTTTATGTGGTTTCTGCTGTAGGTGGTCATTAACTGATCCAAGTTGGTAAAAATAGATGAGCAACTTGACCACCTTCAGCTGAAATGACTTGGATTTTCCTAATGTTAGAGAACAAAAAACAAACAAAAAGAGAAATAATAAAAAGAGAAAAAGGAGTGAAGGTTGTGGAATAAATTATAATGGAGCAGAAATGCTAGCCTCAAGATAGCGGACTCTCCCTAATGACAATAATTATTTACTGTTTAATTACACAGAGTTTCCCCCTAAAACCCATGGTCACCTCACGGGCCCGATTCATCTCAGCTGGACTTCTGTTGCTGAAGGCGTCTCAATCTGTCAAGCATCACCCTTCAGATAAACTAGCCTTGTAAACCTGCAATCACCCGCAGGGGAACATGCTAATGCATGCAGGTAATTAAGGGTGTTTCTCTACCATCATGTTTATTAAAACACTGATATTCAAATATCAGATTTTAAAATGACTTCATTTATTCTTACTAATACAGACTTGCTTACAAAAATACAAAATCCATTATAAAAATGCAAATATTTTTTTTTACATGAAATATGATTGTAAAATGAATGAAAATTATATTCAATTATATATATATAAAAAAAATCATTTCAAAATGTATTGTGTGAAAGTTATTTATTTATTTTCCAAAAATTGTCATTTCTAACCAACTTGTAATAATTGTTTAAATTATGCAAAAAGTGTGTAAATATTATTCAATATTTTGTGTATTTAGCAAAAAAAAAAAAAATAATAAAAATAAACAAACATTTTATACAAAAAGTGTTTCAAATGTAATTTCCATCACATAAATGCTATTAAACATACTACATAATTTGACATGTCATGGAAATTACATTTTGGTGAAAAGGTTTTTTGTTTTTTTGTTTTTTTTTAAAGAACTCAGAATACACTGTTGGACTAATATTAAATATTCAATAAAGTATTTTGTAATAAAGTATTTTTCAAACAAATTTGATTAAAAATCACTGTACTACCAATTAAATCTTAAAATCTATAATATATATTTTATAAACTGGGCATTTTAGGAAGAAAAAAATGTATTTACATACATATATAACAAAGTAGGCATAAAAATAGTTAAAGAAACACCCAAATATGACTGCATGGTTAATTGTTTGAGTAATCGAGGGCGTCTGAAGCTTTACTCAGAGTGTTTCCGGCACAGCGAGTGCTATTGTGGCACACACCAGCCTCATATATCAACAGACTGCCACAATAATGAGGAAATATGAGGATGTGACTGCGCAAATTAATGAGGTTCCACCGTGACGATGAGAAACAAGGGCACTTCAGGCCGAACACCACAGTTGTGTAGTCGCCGTGTAGTGAAAGTGACTGCGTCTCGCTGTCGGAGCAAGGGCTGTGTGACTCACGTTTAGGGGGAGAGGAAACCAAGAGAAAGGGGTCGTGGGCTTCTGTAAGCCTGTTATCATGAAGGCAACATTTATATTGAATATTCCCTAGCGGATAAATCAAGTGTTGATCTATTTATCTGTCAAAAACTCTCATGTTAGTCTTTATGGACACAATAATGCCAATATTTGGGATTATTAGGGATTATATAAGGGATTTTGTGCAAATTAAAGACGAGTAAGACATGTCGTGGGGAAACTGGCGTTCTCAGACCGTCTCCTGCTGTTGATTTGCACGGGGCAGACGCATCAATCTCCTCGACTGACGATACTCTGGAAAAGTTTATTGGCCGGCTGATTAAGACAAATCAATGGCCTTAAAAAACCCAGTCTGAAACGTGAAGGGAATGGCTTGAGGAGCTGAATGTCCAAAAATTCAACTTCACAAAAAATTAAAGTGCCCCTATTATGCTATTTTAAAGGTGTCTAATTTTGTTTTGGAGTCTCCTACAGCAGGTTTACATGCATTCAATGTCAAAAAACACTTTCATTTTCTCATAACATATTGCAGCATCACCTAATTTCTCACAGTGTCTGAAACGCTTCAATCAAGGATTCAGTCTCTATAAACCCCGCCTTTCTGAGAGTTTCCTCTGCTCTGATTGGTCAGATGGCCCAGTCTGTTGTGATTGGTCTACTCTGCCCTGATTGGTCAGATGACCCAGTCTGTTGTGATTGGTCTACTCTGCCCTGATTGGTCAGATGACCCAGTGCGTTGTGATTGGTCTACTCTGCTCTGATTGGTCAGATGACCCAGTCCATTGTGATTGGTATACTCTTCCCTGATTGGTCAGATGAGTCAGTCCGTTGTGATTTGTCTACTCTGCTCTGATTGGTCAGATGAGTCAGTCTGTTGTGATTGGTCTACTCTGCCCTGATTGGTCAGATGACCCAGTCTGTTGTGATTGGTTTACTCTGCCCTGATTGGTCAGATGACCTAGTCCATTGTGATTGGTATACTCTTCCCTGATTGGTCAGATGTGTCAGTCCGTTGTGATTGGTCTACAACATGTGATTGAAATGCTCATTAGCATACCTTTCTTTCTACTGTTTTTTTTTTTTTTTTTTTTTTTTACACTTTTTTTTTTTTTTTTTTGCAAAATCGGCAACCACCTTCTCTCAAAATCTTGTTGCAAGCGACAAACCAATCAACAAAACCACAGCTCCTGATCTCTACGGTATTTTGCAGTAAACGCAAAGCAAGAGTGAAGACTTGCGTGAGCATCATATCCTGATCTCTGCTCTGAGATTTCACAAACGCACGCACACCTTAAAGTGCGACTTTCTCACGTTGTCGAAAACCGCTCCGAGCAAAAATAAGTGTAAATCTCATTAGCATAGACTAAAAAAGCAAGATTGAGGTGATAATTGAAACAGGTAGAACAAGGATCCTGCAATCAGCAAACGTGGATCTGAAACGAGCACTAACTTCTCTCATTAACTTCTATAGTTCACTCTGCTCTGAAAAACACTAAAAACAAGACAAGAAACAGCTTACTAAAGGAATAATTCACCCCAAAATAAAAGTGCTCTCATCATTTACTCACCATCATGTTGTTTCAAAGAAAACAAAAAGAGATGTTTAGCAAAACGTTCATGCTTCCCCTGCAAACACTGAAAATTGGTGACACTTTACAATAAGGTTTCAATAGTTAATGTATTAACTGACATGAACTTACATTGAGCAAAACATTCGTTACAGTATTTATTCATCTTTGTCAATGTTAGTTTATAAAAAATACAGTCGTTCATTGTCTGTTCATTATAGTTCACATAGCTAATGTTAACAAATACAACTTGTGATGTTAATAATGCATTAGTAAATGTTGATATAAACATTAAGAAAGATTAATAAATGCTGTAGAAGTATTGCTCATTCTTAGTTCATGCTTACTAAAGTAATGTTAACTAATGAAACCTTATTGTAAAGTGTTACCCTGAAAATAAATGGATAAAAACACAATAAAAGACTTATTGATACTGATTATTTTAGAACCATTTATATACTATTATTATTACTATTATTAATATTATGATATTCATTGTAATATGTATTTATTTTATTTTGAGTATTATTTTAAATGTGTTTGTCATTAGTTTCTTTAATATTAATATATACATTACATAGTTTTTAAATATGAATGTAGTTTTTTATATTTTATTTAGCTTTAATTTCACTGTATGCATTTCAGTTTTTCACAATTCAAATTTTCACATGTTCTTTTTTACATTTATTTTTTTCATCTAATAGTTAATGCATTTTATTTGTAATATATTTCAGCATTATTTCAATTGACAAAAATCATTTTTAATAGTTTTAGATTCATTTTTAGTAACAACGCCGCCTGTAATATAGCGCGTACGGACTACTTTCATTGTGCTTTTTTGTCATTTCTTCTCATCTTTGGAGGTTGTAGATGTCAGTTGTATGAAAAACGGTGCAGAAAACATCAGCTTTTGTGTTCCACCGACGAAAGAAAGTCAAACAGGTTTGAAACAACACAAGAGTGAACATTGTGCCGTACGTCTTCAGATTTGCATCTTTCCGTGGCACATTCAGTCTCTGCCGTCGTCTCTTCAGAGCGAGAGGATTTGAAGTTTATCTACGGCAGCGTTTAGTTGGTATCTGCGAATGGAGACTACACAGAGATTAAACCCGTCGTTCTGTGGCGTACGCTGGATAAACGGCGGCGGAGAGAAGCTGTTGACTTTGCTAGAGGACGCAGGAGAGAGATGAGGAGGAAGAAGAAAAGAGAAAGAGAGCAAGATAAAGACTAGAGATGTGTTTGACAGCTCGTTCTTCCAGTGGTTTGAGGGCGTTCGGCTGAACACAATTATCAGGAGAGCAGCTCGCGTTGGACAGGAGAGGTGAGCTGTGAAGAAGAGGAGGAGGAGGAAGAGAGCATTTTCCCAAGCCATGACTTCACTACCCGTCGGCTCCAGTCCAGTAAACACCACCCTGGATGGATCCATGAACATAATCATTTTCTCAGCTCTTCATTAATCGCTGGCCTGTTAATTGGTAGTGGCTTTGTGTGAAAATGTGGGGGTGTGTTGACTATTTAGTGGCTCTTTCTTTTAAACCACACACAAAGAGTAACACTGGTATCCATTAGCAGACGGCCTGAGAAAAGCA
Source organism: Squalius cephalus (assembly GCF_949319135.1). NCBI lineage: Eukaryota > Metazoa > Chordata > Actinopteri > Cypriniformes > Leuciscidae > Squalius > Squalius cephalus. The sequence continues at coordinate 52,802,473 of NC_137125.1, forward strand.
ATGCTTTTGGATGAATCTCATTAAAAACGTAAAGGTTTTGCCTATACTTTTGCACACACATATTTTTATGAGATTCAATTGACATGTACTCATCAGCAGACTAATGGAATATAATAATGCCTTTTCATCCTGAGTGACTAAAAATTCTTTTAACTTATTTGTCTCAAATTTAGTACTTTTTCTGATTTTCATAATTCTTTATACCTCCAATTAACCAACATTCAATACACCCCTAAAAACAAAAAGCAAATGGACGTCCTTCTCCTCTGTGATACAACATTAGAGGAGTGCATTATCCAACATGATGAATGTGATTTTTGTGTGAACTTCAGACAAAGCGCTCTGTTTCTGACTCAATGCTGCAGGAAACTGTGGAGAGAGAGAAAGAGAAAGAAGTGACTCACTGTTCGTTGACGACAAAGATGCAGTTGTCTTGCGAAGGAACGCCTGTGACGGGATGCTTGCAGGTCACCTTTCGCTCATTGTGACTGTGGGAGAGAAAAGAAACAGAAATTGTGGGAATTAGAGACATGTAAGACTGCTGTGACACTCGATAAAGAGCCGTTTGATAATTGAAATTATTGATATAGCACTGAGATTTACATGCTGGCCTGCTGGAAAAGATTACCGTCTGAATGTTGCTATCAGGGCGGAGAAAATTATAGTATGGTCTGCAAACTGTAATTTTCAATCTGCTTATCTTTATTATTATTTTTTGCAAAGCAACTGGTGGACACATGGAGGTTGTTTAAGCAAAGTCAAAATGTATCGTAAAAACTGAGGTGTCATGATGAGTAAATATTGGCTACTACTAGTATTTTTGGTTTACACCGTGAAGTTTAAAACATAAATAAATCAATAAATAAAATACAAAAAACAAATGTGATAAATGTGTATTATACTGTGATAAAAAAAAAAGAATAAATATAAAATTATATACACGTATATATGTAATACATTTGGGATTCAAGTATTTATCATTAAAAATTATTAATACTGTGATATTGAATTTGTCAAACTGCCCATCAACAGTAACTATTTACAGTATTTAAATAAATAAAATTCTTAAAAAAATGTTTTTTTTATATATATATATGCATGATAAAAAAAAAATATTGTGATCAAAACAGGAATACAAATATTATAAAAAATAAATGTGATAAATGATTCATACTGTATTAAAATAAATATATATATAATATATATATATATATATATATATATATATATATATATATATATATATATATATATATATATATACAGTGCTATGCATAAGTTTAGACACCCATGCTAAAGTTGACTAAAAAGAGGAATAAAAAATCATCTTTTGGAAATTTAACTTAATGCCTTAATTAAAAAAATTAGGAAAAATCCAGCCTTTAAGGACACCAATTTTCTTTGTGAATGAATAATGTATCGTAAATAAATAAATGTTCCTCCTTAAAATACAGGGTGCATAAGTCAGGACACCCCTATGTTAAATCCCCATAGAGGCAGGCAGAGTTTTATTTTTAAAGGCCAGTTACTTCATGGATCCAGGATATTATGCATCCTGATAAAGTTCCCTTGGCCTTTGGAATTAAAATAGCCCCACATCATCACATAGCCTTCACCATACCTAGAGATTGGCATGGAGTACTTTCCATAAGATCATCTCTCAATGCAAATCAAACCAGCTATTATAGGCTAACTGAAATAAAACCATGCCAATATACAGTATACAGTGTATTATATATGAATTGCTTGTTTTTTTTTTTTTTTGCTCAGTTGCAAGTCACTTTGGATGCAAGCATCTGCTAAATGAATATATGTAAATATAGTTATCATTACAACTATAAGCCAACTAGATTGAGCAAAATGGTCAACCAGGATAATCGTCAGCTCCACCAGCTGATAGTCCACCTAAACCAGCTCTGACCAGTTACAACCCACGCAAAACCACAATCTACCTTCAGAGGTCCGAGTCAAACATGATGTAACCCAGATGAAAACTCAACAGATGACATCAACCCAAAAATCTCCTCAGCAACATCCATCCTCCTGAATAAACACACTCTCACAGAAAACTACACACCTTGAGCGAGGGGTGGTGCAGAATTTCAACATGTCTCTCCCTCCGGGGGCCGCCAGTGGCTCTGTATCCCCTCAATCCTGTCTCTCTCTCTCTCCACTCCCGCTGTTTACCACCAACCCAAGCATGTAGTCACTGCTGCTGCCCTCCTCAGTCATACGCCCGATCACAAGAGCATGGAGACAGACAGACACCACCCCGTCCTCCTCTCCACCCTCTTCCTCTCTGCCATGAGGCGCCGACGTCTCAATAAATACAATTACCACCGCAGTCACACGCAGACTGAGCCATGAGAGGACAGAGGAGGCCGTTCACACCAGAGAAAGGCCGTTTAGCAGTGATAAGCGCACACAACGGGCTCTTCTCTCACATGGAGGAGTCACAGGGTCGCTGGGTGACATGTGGACAGACCGCGGCATGCTGGTAAGAACATGTTTTGAGGTGAACGAATCAAGGTTGAGGACAACTTCACAAAACATTTACACACACAGAGTTGAGGAGAAGTTCACAAAACACTCACATGCATAAAGCACATCTTTTCCAAAGAAATTTAGCATAACGGATGAGTGCAAAACCCAAGTGGTCAAACATGAGACGTGATTTTCTATTTAAGCGCCCCTCGAGACCTTTAAACAACCTGAGTTTGGGGCGATTCGGCATCCAGGCGGGGCGACCGGCTACAAGCCTCAGAGTCTGACCTAATCTGCACTTTGCAATGTAGTGATGTCAAAAGTATGGATTTTTCAATCGATACTGAAATATCTGAAACGCTTCCAATTCTCATTTTCAGCAGAACACACGATACTTTCTCGCTGTATCTCTCCAACAGCGAATGACACACAAACCCGCCTCTCCTCTCTCACTCATTTATTTTGCTCCGGATGAATATTGTTGGTGTTAAAGGGCTTGAATTTCGGCATGAGATTGTGCATATTGCGCATAATTTTAGTGTGACCATAGTGCGCGCACATAAAGCCGCCTCTCAGTACTAAATTTCGGTTTTTGTTACACTGTTTATTGCGCTTATAAACAGTCAAATACACACAAAATAATGTCAAAATGCTGGGCTTGGGGAGTATTCACGTAAACACAGTCAGTAATGTTTTCAGTGACCGTAAACAGTTGAGAAAGAAAACACGTGTAACATTATAATGGATCCGTGCGCCAGGTCTTAAAGTGACAGCAGCCTAATATACCTGCTGCCAAATTATGAAAATATATTAAAAATATCTATATGGGAGTTTTTCCTCATAGTATCAATGAAAATGCTGAGTGGCTAGTAACTTTGAAAAGCTTTTTTATATATATATATATATATATATATATATACACACACTCACCTAAAGGATAATTAGGAACACCTGTTCAATTTCTCATTAATGCAATTATCTAATCAACCAATCACATGGCAGTTGCTTCAATGCATTTAGGGGTGTGGTCCTGGTCAAGACAATCTCCTGAACTCCAAACTGAATGTCAGAATGGGAAAGAAAGGTGATTTAAGCAATTTTGAGCGTGGCATGGTTGTTGGTGCCAGACGGGCTGATTGTGAGTATTTCACAATCTGCTCAGTTACTGGAATTTTCACGCACAACCATTTCTAGGGTTTACAAAGAATGGTGTGAAAAGGGAAAAACATCCAGTATGCGGCAGTCCTGTGGGCGAAAATGCCTTGTTGATGCTAGAGGTCAGAGGAGAATGGGCCGACTGATTCAAGCTGATAGAAGAGCAACTTTGACTGAAATAACCACTCGTTACAACCGAGGTATGCAGCAAAGCATTTGTGAAGCCACAACACGCTCAACCTTGAGGCGGATGGGCTACAACAGCAGAAGACCCCACCGGGTACCACTCATCATACCACTCTGAGCATTGTTTCTGACCATGTCCATCCCTTTATGACCACCATGTACCCATCCTCTGATGGTTACTTCCAGCAGGATAATGCACCATGTCACAAAGCTCGAATCATTTCAAATTGGTTTCTTGAACATGACAATGAGTTCACTGTACTAAAATGGCCCCCACAGTCACCAGATCTCAACCCAATAGAGCATCTTTGGGATGTGGTGGAACGGGAGCTTCGTGCCCTGGATGTGCATCCCACAAATCTCCATCAACTGCAAGATGCTATCCTATCAATATGGGCCAACATTTCTAAAGAATGCTTTCAGCACCTTGTTGAATCAATGCCACGTAGAATTAAGGCAGTTCTGAAGGCGAAAGGGGGTCAAACACAGTATTAGTATGGTGTTCCTAATAATCCTTTAGGTGAGTGTATATGTATATTTTATTGTATGTTTTAAATTGTAAAGCCTTTTTTTTTTTTTCATTAAAATATTTATACATCATGGTGATATTTGTTACACTGCCTTTATGCTAATGAAAAAAAAATGTACATTAAATTTAAGTAGTATACATCTTTTTGCATTACAGTAATGACAATTTGGGAGGAAATATGCTTGTGTCAAGAAAATAATTTCTCAATGCAAAAAAACAAAACAAAATCAAATCTTAAAGCTAAGAAAAAAAAAACATATAACAAAAAATTCCACTGAGGTTGATGCCCACACTGAGCAATTGGATGTATGATGGATTGAAAAGCGGTTGTTAAAGTGATTGTCATCTTCCCAGAGTGAGTGTTGCCTTGGCAACAATAAATTAACCAGTACACAGCACAGAAACCATGAGCACGGTCGTCCCAAACGGCTTCAGCAACCAAAGTCTGAGTCAATCGAGTCAATCATTTCGCTCTCAGTGGGTTTCATCTGAACAGATTTCGAGATGAGAAGCACAAAAGGACACAGAGGACCTAAGGATCTTGTCCAAGGTGAACGAGGGACAGTCAATATGCTACTGTTACTTAGACTTTAGGACAAACGCAGAGTTAAAAGCTTTCAAAAAGGAGATTAGATAAAGATTTTCAGTCCGGTCTTCAGCAGAGCCATGACAACATAAAGACGCATGATCAGCTACTGGGGTAAAGGAAACACTATGCTTGGGCTCAGCCCTAGTTAACACTCCTCACTTAGTACATGTGACACGACACCATACATCATGTCACGTATAGACCGCTGCGGGGACGTCTTCATGCATACATGCATGGCCGACAGCAGATGGCATAAAAATAGCTCTCTCTCTCTCTCTCCGCCACTCAGAGGTGCGTTTGGGCGAGGAAGTCACACTTCACTTGGTTCTTTGACATGTGCAGATCACCCAGGGCTGGTCGACTCCTCTGCAAGGCCTGCAGGGACAGCAGGTGCGCTGGAGAACAGGTGGACACGTCCAGCTGTGGACGAGGTGTTCGTCCACCTCTCTGGCGGACCCCCTGAAACGGCCCAAAGGCACGAACGAGAGAGACGACAGCGGACGATTGAGGAGCTGTCAAGAAAACACACATCTTCATGAATCTCCACAACACGACGGCACTCTGAACGGCTTTTTTAAGGTGTGTTAAACACAGATTGATTTTCTTGACATTGAGGGACACATATTTTACAGATGGGTTCATAAACTACAGACAGCTGCCACTTCAGTGTAACCGAGACAAGTAAAGACATGGTAAAAACACAAGTTATTCTACTATTTATTTTCTTTGCACAACTATATAATCTACTGTATTTAAAAACTCTGCACATCTTTCGTATTCCCATGTCAGTTTTTTATCCTGTGAGCTTTACATTAGAGCCACAGTTTACTTCACAAAAAGGTGTAACAATTTATCTATATAAAAATAATTGTGTGTATTTTGATAGTCTTAAGCAAAGTTTTTTTTTTCCATACTAAAAACTATGGATTTTTTTACAAACTGTATGCACATCTTCAGTGTCAAAACTGACCCGAATACGATAGGACAGTTTATGCACTAAAACATTTTAAGATCAACTGCACAAATGAGAAGAGACACTTGAAAATTATATTAAGCAAAGTAATTGAAAGCCTATAAATACAGTCACTCGTCACATGACATTATTGCCAATTACTTTTGACCAATCGAAAAATGGCGTACAGGAAGTTTGGTCGACTATTGGTATTCATGTTCTCATGATCCAAGGAATCTATTAAGACCAGTTTCACTACAATAGACAAAATTAATCAAAAGCTATTAGCATTTTTGTTTTCCACAAGGTGGCGCTGTCTCGAAACTGGTGTCGATGACACAGAGTATCATAACATATGTCAATGTGTTCGTAAAATATAGCATTTTGCAACAAAATTTAAAATGGTCAATATGGGAAAACTTGGTATAGTTATATAAAATCTTTTGATTTTTGGCCATACCTTTCAGTAATAACTATTATTCATATCTCATAACACCGAGTTCGGTGTGAATACGCTGCGGAGATACAGCCTCAGGTCCATTTTGCCGTGCTCTTCGTCAAATTTGTGAGCGGAAAAGCTTGCTTTGAACAGCTTGGACACAAATGAAGTGAACCTATGCTTGTTTTTCTCTCATGCACTTCAAAGAGACGAGCACTTAATTTGATTAATGGGGTAAAACTAGTAATGTTAGTAATGGAGAACATAGAGCGGTTGATAGCTCATTTTCTGCTGGGTCATTGTGAAAGCCCGCGGCGGCACAAGGGAAATTGCTGAAAATGAAAATGCTCATGTGATCATGTGATGACAACATGGAGCTCATGAGCGAGAGCTTTCTGAGAAGTGCCTGTCCTCGCCACCGGCTACAGAGATGAGACTCAGAAAACAACACACCGCATTAAAGGCGCATCACTGTGAATGATAAGACTGGAGTGATGGATGTTGTGGAAATGATAGGACATGTCGGTATATTCACTTAAATCCCTGTTGCACTTACTAAGAGCGGGTGCGGATTTGATAGCAATCAGGGATGTCAGGGGAAATTCAGTAATGATTATTTTATTGGAATAAAATCAAGAAGCATTTTCCACTGTTCCTTTACTCTGACTGCAAACAAGCACATTACAAATCACACTAATTGGTTGTAAACACAATTTGTCAAAGCATAAGCCACAGGCTAAGAGAGGGAGAAGAGCAAACAGAGAGAGCGATCATGACAGGAAGTGATAATGCTTTTAAAAGGGAAGCACATGTACGGAGAATCAATATAAAGTGGGCAACAAGATAAAAATGGTTTCTGTATACACACACAAGCAGCTTTTAAGATGATACTGTACATCACTGACAAAAAAATTACAGAGAAATAAATCTGACTTTGCATGTGTATTCAAAATAACATTTATATATTTTATATATATTTTTATATATATTTTTTGCAGTATGCATGGCATACTCAGGGTTCCCACACCTCGGTTAACTTCAAATTCAAGGACCTTTTAAGGACTTTCCAGGTCACATTTCAAGTGAGAGCAAGGTTACATCGTGTTAATTGTAAGATACATCGTTACAGTTTTCACGCGTGAACATGGCAACGGACAACACAAAGTACCTCACGCAACACAACACATAAATGCACGTAACTAGCATAAAATCAAGCAAGCTAGTGTGCACAGGCCATGAAGTGTTGACGAAATAACATTAGCGGACCGGAGGGAATAATATGGAATTTAAAGAAAACTTCTTGCACAAATTAAATTCAAGCACTTTCAAGGACCTGCATGTTTATTTTCAAAAACTTTTTCCCAGATTCACAAACTTTCAAGGATTTCAAGGACCCGTGGGAACCCTGGCATACTCTACGACCCACACTAACATTATTTTGACATCATTTGCCAACAGTCAAGAAATTTTTATTAAAAAATTAGTTTGAAAAGTATAATAGCCACATTTAACCCTATAAAGCCGCAATTTTCAAAGTGCTCTAAATGATCAACATGACAAAAAAATATATTTAAAGTAAAGAAAACGAATGATATAATAACTAAGTTTTTATATTATAAGTAATATTTCAAGATAAACATTTACTGAAGTGAAGCATGTAGGTTCACTTGATTATCATTGTTTTAGAAAAATCATATTCAAATGTGAGTATCAAATATGATCATCAGGCTTTTGAGGAAGGTTTATTTTATCTCTCAATCATCATTGTATTGCATTGCATTAAATGTTTTAAAACTACAGCTTTGATCATAAATCTAAGCACTTAAATATAATTTTACTACAAGATATTATTGGGTGATGGCGGATATTCATTTTATGTCATTAGTCTGCCGTACTGTTATAAAGATCTCAATGATTTACATTAGCAGATTTCATCTTACTTTTCGGCCATATAAATATCAGCATCTGCAGCATATTAACAAAATAAATACAGAATAAAATATGAGCTACATTTTCTCACTATATAATGCTATCTGAGCAATAAAAGCCTGATGTATCAAGACATTTAGATATCATCTAAAGGTTTACAAACTATTTAAAAATATATATATATTTTACAGACTTATTTCATGTCATACTTATACTAGAGTATAACGAATACTGTGTGCACTTTGTACTGCATACTAAAACAAAATGCAGTGTATAGTTTACTAAGTAAAATTAAATGAGAGAGAGTCCATCCAGCCATTACGATCATTAAATGTCTATACAGTCTCAAAACACTGAATAAAAGGTGGCTATAATTGACGTGACCCAGTTGCTAAATTTAGCTTCACATTCTCTGAAAGGTTCTTCCGGAAATAAACAATGTTTTCAATGTTTAGTGTTCCTCTGGGCGTTCAAAAGCTCGGGAGAAAATGGACAATGAAGCATTTGCTCCCAGTGGAGCGTCTGCCATTCACACAGACGACCTTTCTGAAAGGCCAGCATGCCCTCGCGCCCTCCCGTTGCCCTCGCTGCTTTCACACCAGTCCGTGCACAGCTTTCTACAAGAACCTTTCCTTGACGTGCACACACGCTGATGACTGAGAGATTTTCAGTTTTTGGTGATGTGGCATGATGGATCATCATGTACGCTGTGGTGATTTTCCAAGACAAAACACATGGGAAATGCTGATAATACTCAAATTATGGTATACAGGTGAAACTCGAAAAATTAGAATATCGTGCAAAAGATAATTTATTTCAGTAATTCAACTTAAAAGGTGAAACTAATATAATATATATATATATATATATATATATATATATATATATATATATATATATATATATATATATATATATATATATATATATATATATATATATATATAGTATAATTTTTATGATTATGGCTTACAGCTTATGAAAATGTAAAAGATTTTGGATTTGGGGTTTTCATAATCATCAAAATTATAACAAATAAAGGCTTGAAATATCTCACTTTGCATGTAATGAGTCTATATAATTTATTAGTTTCACCTTTTAAGTTGAATTACTGAAATAAATGAACTTTTGCACGATATTCAAATTTTTCGAGTTTCACCTGTAGATGCCAAAACCAAATTTCTAAAATTAATTAATTTTCAATGTCAAAAGCTAGCTATTTTACTTCAGTAATATGTGATCCTGGACCACAAAACCAGTCACGAGTCGCACGGGTATATTTGTGGCAATAGCCAACAATACATTGTATGGGTCAAAATTATCGATTTTTCTTTTATGGCAAAAATCATAAGGATATTAAGTAAAGATCATGTTCCATGAAGATATTTTGTAAATTTCCTATCGTAAATATATAAAACATTTATTTTTCTGAGTGAATGCAGCACAATCGCAAACATAAATGGACAACTTTAAAGGGGATTTTCTCAATGTTTAGATTTTTTTGCACCCTCAGATTCACGATTTTCAAATAGTTGAATCTCGGCCAAATATTGTCCCTATCCTAACAAACCATACAACAATGGAAAGCTTATTTATTCAGATTACAGATGACCCATCTGTAATCTGAACCCATTGGGACCCATGACCCAAAAAATTGACCCATGTGACTGATTTTGTGGTCCAGGGTCACATATGGTGTAATTCTCAATGAAACTGGATATGCTACAAGAAGAGAAAAAACGTAGGATAGGACTTGGTTTTTTCCCATTGGAATTGGCTGAATTATGAAAAGTGTCTATTCCATACTAGAATGGAGCCAGGTTTGAATGCAAGTATGCTAAAGCAATGGCTTAAAAGCTATTGGTTAACGTTATCCAATATATTACATTGCTTGACAAGAAGCAAGAAACTTTTACATTCCAATTAAAATCATGAAGACAAACATGTTATGCGATATTATTAACAATAAGATAGGGAACACCTTTGGACATTTACAAGACAAGCTATCTGAAGCACATGTCTAAAAATCATGCATCTCCCTAGTTCTCAAACACTATTTAGAAGATAAATGACATTTATATGAGTATATGAATGTATGAATAAAATGAGCCGCTTCTGCCAGTCTTAAAGCTAATGATGCATTTCAGTTTAGATGAATCATCTCTGAATGAATGAATCTCTCTCCAGCATCATCTGATCTGAAAGCCCAACTCATAATTAGTAAATGACTCAATGAAAAGAGTGATATATGCCACACATGTCAGGCTGTACTCGTTCATTGTAAAGCGTTCATAATGCCGCGCTGTTTGGAAGAGATACCGACCCACTGCAAATGTCAAACGTTTGATAAAATCTTAATTTAAAAGTCTCTGAAGAACAACCAGTGGAGAATAAACGTTCATGGCATTCACATCTAAGAAACATCACACGCTTGGCTGCAGTTTAAGAAAAATGTCTAAAAAGCGGCAAATCCTGGACAGGCTTATCTTATTAAGAAAAAGGGCCAATATAAGCCGCCCATGTAGAATCTACTGAAGCCGTTTCAACTGTGCAAATGGAAAGAAAGAGCAAATCCTCTCATTTGTTACTTAATCAGGGAGTAATTCCTTCGAGAAGTTTGATTCCAGAATAAGTGATTGTATATTTCATAAGCGGGTTAACAAAGGAGAATTTGGGAGGTCACAGCACAGATTGGTTGTGGCAAAAGAGCAATCGGCACTTATTAAGGCATGTATCATACGATTACTCAGTCAATGTTTATGTAAATGGTCCAAATGAAGGCAGAGGATCTCAGACGTCCATTGTGTAGTTCACTTGTCTTGAGTACATAAGATGCTCCAGTTTCCAGTTTACTTTCCCATCAAAGCATCAAACAGCGGAAGAAGTAAATTGAGTCCTATGCGCTTAATTGAGGCGGATAATTGTTTTTAGCCGATAAGGCGACGTGCATAAACTACAATGGAAACACAATTACCAAATAAATCCCTCGATGGGCAACAAAAACTCACATGACATTGCCTCAAATGAGAATGTGATTGGATAACTGGACTAACCAGCGGACCAATCGCACAGCATCTCAAATGTTGGTTTGGTCACATTCTGAAATGCCTGAATCAAAGTGGTTGGGTATAATTACCTCAAAGAAGTGTCTCACATGATCGCATTCACAAACACCGAGCATCCGCCTCTGAACGCAAGATAACATGAGCCTTTATTTCTTTTCATCTACATGCTCTGAGGCAGGAAAAAAGAGCCACAAGTGACCAATTTGTTCTCTTGACCACATGAGATGGAAACAGAGCTTTATTTGGAAATGTTCTATGCTATAATCCAACTTTGGATGGAAAAATAGCGAGTGAAACACTTTTCACTTACCCAGTGGTACTCTCAAAGCACTTGTGTTAAGGGTTTTCATAAAACCTTCAATGTCATTGGTTTAACTCTAAGCAGCATCACAATAACACGTCAAGTCACCTTTGTATATATTTAAATATAGTGCTTTATACAATATAGATTTTTTTTTTTTAAAGCAGCTTTACAGGGATAAACAGAAAAATAATGATTCAATGACGCAAACAGAGTTCAAATCTGCCGTTAAGCAGCTCTAAAAAGAAAAAAAGTGGAGGTCAGTTCAATGTTGATTCAGTTTAATTCAATAAATGCGTAAAGATCATCAAATGAGTGTAACCAAAGAAACCCAAACTCCATCGGTGACAAATGGAGCGGGTAAAAAAGTTTTCCTGAGGCCAAGCGAACCAACAAGGTGTGGTAATGATTCCAGACATAAGTCATATTGTAAATGGATATCATTCAGAAAAGATGTCAAGTCAAGTCACTTTTTTTAAATAGCGCTTTACACAACACAGGTAGATTCAAAGCAGCTTTACAGTGATCAACAGGACAATAATGATTCAATGATGCAACAGTTCAAATCTGCTGTTAAGCAGCTCTAAAAAGAAAAAAAGTGCCATTTTTCAGCTGAAGTCAGTTGGATTTTTTTAATTAATCACAACTAACATTTATTTTACTTGCAGGAACAACATTCATATGCTTTTGAATTTTCAATGTTTCCAAACCCTTTGGCGAAAACTCATGACTTTGAGTGTGTGAGTGTATAAATAACAAATAGGGGAAATGAAACTAGACAGATGTCTAGGTTTGAAAACTTGTGATTAACAATGAAGTACTCATTAAAACAGAGTTTGCTTCTACCTAGTAACAGAAGGGTTTGTCTATGAAGAACCAATCAAATTGTAGGGAAATTATGTAATGTATCATGTCATTTTCGCCATGCTCCTACTCTATAAAAACTGTTGTATTCCTGTTTGCTGGTGGGATTCTCTCTGAAATTTGTCTGAGATCCTCCGGCCGTGATTAAAGCATTTGAAGGACATTTGCTGAAGTCTGTCTGGTTATTATTGCTGCGCAGCAAGATAGTTAGGGGAACAAGCTAGGGATTACCAACTCGGCCCACGTTGACTGTAGACACGCTAGAGTATAAATATTATTGAACGGGGACGTCGACTGTAGACGAGACCCATAGAAACTAAACGTCGACTGTAGACGTTCAGGGACGTCGACTGTAGACGAGACCCAGGTAGACTCAGGTCAGGTGCGAAATAGATGAAAAATCTACCACAGTATCATTCAGACACTGCTGTCATTTTCAGTGTTATAATATGAAACATAAGATTAAAAATAATGCCTGAAAGTGAAGGACGTATGTCTATAATCCGCTGAAAAATCTATTGTAAAGCAGCTCAAGTTTGCTGTTTTGAAGGTTTTTTTTTTTGTGGCCAAGCTGGGAGATCACCATAAACTATATAAGAGCAGAAACCAGGCTTTATTAGCAACACATTTTATATATAATGCATAATGGTGTATAACATGCAAACAACTAAAACACAATTATACTCCATGTTTCAAATGTTTGGTTTTTTTTAAGATTGTAATGCGTATGCTTCACCAAGACTGCAAATATGATTAAAATATTATGTGCAACACCACTTTTGGTGTGGTGTTATTTTAAACACAATTATATGATGTATCGTATGGTGCAATATAATGTGATTCATCATGTGTTGATTGCACCTGCTCCTGCAATCACCAGCACATTACATCATCAGCACAGTTAGAAAACAGCTTGATGGAGCCGTCAAGTAGTTCCTCTCCTGCGAGCACAAAAATACACAGATCAGCTCATGTCTGGCACAGGCATGCGTTGGTGTTGCTAATAGTAACCGCTGCAGATGGCTGTTGTTGTGCCAGTAATGGCAGGGCTGTATTTGCACTCTTTTGCCCTAAAAAGCATGGCAGGAGGAAGTCGGAAAAAGCCAAACAAGAGGCTCATTTGGAGGCAGATGGGCTGAGAGTGCGGCTCCCGTCGAGATGCTTCAGAAAGCATCATAATGGAGACAAAACACACGAACTCGAGCGCTGGTTCGGATCAGATAATGCCACACCGCCCTCAGAAGACCCGTCCAACGGTTCGTTTCTTCCAGCTCACAAACGCTGATTAGAGACGCACAATCTGGACACCTGATGAGGGCGATTCCCTCCCCACGCTGTGATTGGACGACGGCATGCAGGACTGTCAGTAAATCTCAATTAAAAGAACAAGCGTGCGACATGTTAACGCTGAGGTTTCACTGTCTCCCGGAGGTGGGTGATGGAGGGGCTTGTTAGTCACTGAACGTCTGAAGTTTTGCAAGAGCAGATGTGGTGAAGAAAAAGGCCAATTATTCTCTCTCAGTAATGGGTTTAAGAGGGGGACGCAGCCCACGTTCAAGAGGGCGGCGTGCTTACAGTGCACAAGCATAAGATAACATATGTCATCTCAGGCAGTGGCAGAAGGGAAAGAAAAATAAAACGCATAGCACGTTGTTCGTACGACTTCATTAAAGACTTTTGGTGGTGTCAAACTGGGACGTTATGACTTCACACCAATGACTATAAAGTTTTAACAATCAATCTAATTGTATGAGAATAGTGAAGTATAATTATGGTCATCACGAATGTGCAAAGCAAACAACTTTGGCAATATGAGGCGATATGACAGTGACAGGCGACGCAATGACACAGATCCTGCACTGGTTAAATCCAGAGAAATAGGCAATTTTAACCAATGTTGGAAACATAAGCACACAAGTAAACCATATACTGTTTTTAACAGTGTTCTAGTGGTTTTTGGATATTTTAATACATATTGTACCTTTAAACTGACTTGAAACTACCTGTACATTAAACGGTTTCAATGCACACCTTCCAGTCAATCAGAATCGATTATTCAGACAGACCAAGGTATGAAAATATATATATGTGTGTGTGTGTGTGTGTGTGTGTGTGTGTGTTTAATCTGAGAGGACACATGGTGGCTCACGGATGAAAAAGGATGACAATCGCCTAAATGCTGCAGGACGAGAAAAAAAAACTAAATTTTTTGTCAGTCTGTTCTGAGGGCCGTGACCTGGATCTCAGCGCATCAATACAGCAACAACTCATTACAGTCACGGAGAAACAAATCACCAGGAATGGATTCTGAGCCATGACAACAGTTGCCATCTGGAAGCACAATGAATCCCTGATTTTCGGCAGACACTAACAGACAACAAATAAATGACTGAAACTCTTCCAGACACTTTCACAAACTTAAACGAAGAAGCGGCTTAGCCCTCGCATCTAAAATCATTACCGCAACACATGTGCATGCAAATTAAACATGTTTAGGACACTTGATAGCTCAAAGTTAACTTTCTAGGAGTTATTTAGTGCAAAATTAAAAGACAAAATGAGAAAAATAATGAATCTAGGATGAGCACTGTGCTCTTGTAAAACAAACATATCTCCTCAAATGCAGTGCACTGCATCACAACCCTTCTCATAAACATCGAAACACTGGTCCTGGAGTTTAATCTGCAAAAACAAGACACATCAGCTTCGCTTCTTCGGCCTCATTCATGGCTGTTGTTGCGGGATGAACCCTAAAGCTCTCGTCCACTTCTAAAGCTGAGCTGTGGAGACTGAACCGGGCCGAAGACAGCAGGAGGCCGAGCCGATGATGTCTCAATCTATCTCCCATCTATCCACACCATCTGCTTCCCATCAAAACATGCATTTATATCCACTTTCAGAGCTCTATACATCATCTCTGTGTGTCTGAATGATACAGGCTGACACTCGACTATTTGTCGGAACAGATGAAAGTAAAAAGCCATTGCAGTAATATTTAGAGATGGTGGATGCGATGGTAAAACCAATGGGCTATTAGTATGTTTCAGGGGAAATGCATGACTGCCGCCCTATGAAGTATTCTTGCTAATGCATCGCATTGCTAAAAATAGTTTATTCATCAATATTTGTTGTTTTCCATTAAAAATAGCTAAACACCCTTAAAACTTGATAAATGTACTTGATGCACAATTTATAGTCTTAATATTTATGCTTTTATATATATACAGTACCAGTCAAAAGTTTGGAAACATTACTATTTTTAATGTTTTTGAAAGAAGTCTCTTATGCTCATCAAGCCTGCAGTTAAAAAAAAACAAAAACAAAAAAAACCAGTAATATTATGAAATATTATTACAATTTAAAATAATGGTTCTCTTTTTTAATATATTTTAAAATGTAATTTATTTTTGTGATGCAAAGCTGAATTTTCATCAGCAAGTACTCCAGTCTTTGGTGTCTTATGATCCTTCAGAAATCATTCTAATATGATGATTTGATACTCAGTTATTATCAATGATGGAAACAGTTGTGCTGTTTAATATATTTTTTTGGAATACTTCTTTCAGGATTCATTGATGAGTAAAACGTTAACAGCATTTATTCATAAAAACAGCATTTATTCAAAATAAAAACATTTCTAACAATATAAATCGTTACCATCACCTTTTATCAATTTAACGCATCCTTGTTGAATTAAAGTACTAATTTCTTAAAAAAAAAAAAAAGTTATTGTTCCCAAACTTTTGAACGGTAGTGTATATTGTTACAAAAGATTTCTATTCTAAATAAATACAGTTCTTTTTAACTTTTTATTCATCAAATAATCCTGAAAAAAGTATCTCAGGTTATAAAAAAAATATTAAGCAGCACAACTGTTTCCAACATTGATCATAAATCAGCATATTAGAATGATTTCTGAAGGATCATAAGACACCAAAGACTGGAGTACTTGCTGATGAAAATTCAGCTTTGCATCACAAAAATAAATTACATTTTAAAATATATTAAAAAAGAGAACCATTATTTTAAATTGTAATAATATTTCATAATATTACTGGTTTTTTATTTATTTATTTATTTTTTAACTGCAGGCTTGATGAGCATAAGAGACTTCTTTCAAAAACATTAAAAATAGTAATGTTTCCAAACTTTTGACTGGTACTGTGTATATATATATATATATATATATATATGTGTGTGTGTGTGTGTGTGTGTGTGTGTGTGTGTGTGTGTGTGTATACAGACCCTTTCCAAAAAATTTGAATATCATGGAAAAGTTTATTTATTTCCATAATTCCATTCAAAAAGTTAAACTTCCATAGATTATAGATTCAGGGCCCACAACTTAAACGATTTCAAGTATTTAGTTGTTTATTTGTACATAATTTGGGCTTCCAGCTCATAAAACCCACGGAAACAGGATTTCAAAAAATTAGAATATTACATGAAATCACACAGTAATTACACAGTGATACCATGGTCATTGCAAATCCTGCTGGAAAATGAAGGAAGCATGAAGTGCTCTGGAAATGTCCTGGTAGACGGCTGCGTTGACTCTGGATTTAATAAAGCACAGTGGACCAAAGTCCTCTTTTCTAATGAGAGCAAATTTTGCATCTCATTTGGAAACCAAGGTCCCAGAGTCTGGAGGAAGAATGGAGAGGCACACAATCCAAGATGCTTGAAGTCCAGTGTGAAGTTTCCACAGTCTGTGTTGGTTTGGGGAGCCATGTCATCGTCTAGTGTTGGTCCACTGCTGTCCACTCAACGCAGCCGTCTACCAGGACATTTCCAGAGCACTTCATGCTTCCTTCAGCAGACAAGCTTTATGGAGATGCTGACTTCATTTTCCAGCAGGATTTGCACCTGCCCACACTGCCAAAAGAACCAAAACCTGGTTCAATGACCATGGTATCACTGTGTAATTACTCTGTGATTTCATGTAATATTCTAATTTTTTGAAATCCTGTTTTCGTGGGTTTTATGAGCTGGAAGCCCAAATTATGTACAAATAAACAACTAAATACTTGAAATCGTTTAAGTAGTGGGCCCTGAATCTATAATCTATGGAAGTTTAAAAGTCTACATGAAATGGCATTTGCAACCCTTTTTTAACTTGATTTCATCCAACATAAATTGATTGAACTGTGAAAAGTTACTTTTCATTTCTTTGGAATGACATGCACGAATATTTTTAAATTAAAATTATCAAAATGTATTAAGAAATTCTGATTTCGTGTTGACTTTGCAGGATATCATCTTCCTTGTGGAAATAAATCTGCAGCTTTAAGTCCTCTGGGACAGAAGGTTTACAGACTGGCAGAACTTTTAAAAACAGATGGTATTGGAAGTGCTTGACCTGGATTGATCTGAACACGTGGCGTCCACACAGATGGGCGGATCTGGTTGCACACTCAAGCCCAAAATCATATGGGGTGGTTAGGGTCATGTTTCTTCTTCTGGACGTCTCTTTGAAGTTTATAACAGTGCATCTAGTATCTCAACAGATGTACGTATGTTTCAGTATTAAAGCAGAGGGACAGACAGGACAGAAGTGAATCATGGGACACAGCGAACGCCTGTGGGAATGACGTGTGTGTGTGATGGAGGTCATTTGTTCACAGTGGAGTGGAACGGCTCCTGTTTCTCTACGCGCACATCTGTGTTCATCAGCTGTAACTAAAGCTCGCCTGCAGCCCATGTGTGAGTGTGTGACACAGGTTATACGGGACACACTCACATGTGACACTAAGTTTGCAACACAGGACTTCGAGACTACAATTAAAATGTAAAAAAAACTTTAAAAAAAACTAATAAAGGATGTGAAACAGTAAAGATCAATGCTGCAATTTACTGCTAAAGTGTAGTCATTGCTCATGAATATTAATTACTTGATCAGACGTTGACTGGCAGACGTTGTGCACTAATCAGCTGGTGAATTAAACAATCTGCTGAAATCGTGGCTCATGAATATTTAATAAGTTACCTGACTGGATGCTCCCGGAAGGCTACCAGGCAACATCTGCACAACCCAAGTAACATTTCACACATCATGCCTTTGTTTCACATGCAGGACGTGTAGTTTCATTCAACAGAATGGAACATTTTTTAACCTGATATGCCAAAAACCGATGTCGTAAATGACAGTCAAAGATGTTCATGCATAATTCCTGCTCCAACTTCACCAAACCTACAGCACCGAAAAGTTGCGATTGCTAGTTTTGCAGTTTCAATTAAATGCAATGAGATTAAAAAGCCCTATTCGGACAGAAATAACTTTACAAGGGTAGAAGGAGTAATGTCATTTTACCACAGGACGTCTGTAATATTAAAGGCCAATTCGCACGGGATAAGAAATCTCAGTCAAACTAGCAGAAGTGGGAGAGTAAGTTGACTTGTGCATCGCCGTCACTCTCCTGTCGTCATGTGTGTATTATGTTACTTCTTGATATCACATGCGCAAACACATTTATATATATAAAACAGTTATGTCCGGTCGAACGATGTATTAATTAACTTCAGATTGGATTGTGTTGGTAATAGGCTCTTACCTAACGCTAAAAGTAGTTTCGTGCCTCTAACAAGTGCTGTCGATCTTCTCTCTGATCTGAATGGTGTGTGTAAAACACTTGAGTTTTGCCACAGACTCGTCCCAGCGTCTAGAACGCAACTGATGCTTTATCAAGCGTCTCCATACTTGAAAAACCACGGAAAACTACTTTTAAACAGGAAATGACGGAATATTTACGTACATATTTACAGCGGGTCTATTCACACGGGATCAGTATTACCTGAGGTCATTTTTCCGGACCTTTTTACTTTACTGACATTGTCCGTAATGATCACTGAGATGCACATTCAGACGGGACTAAAATCACAGAGAAGCTCTGGTGATTATTACTTTACCCCACCTCTACATGTTAAACTAGTCCCGTCCGAATACGGCTAAAGACAACCATCACGGCGATCAGTGTAGTCTGATTCACAAATGACTCTTATGAACCAGTTCTTTAAATGAATCACTTCACAACGACTCCTTAATAATATAAAACTTTAGATGCTATAGAGAGTTTTTATATCATATGATTACATATGAGCATAAATACTGAGCATGCGATTATAATAAAAACTGGTAAATCGGTGTCATCTTGATGGACAGATTATTATTTCATCATAAAACTGCTGATATTTACAGATATTATCTTTATTTGCTGTGTTTATTGAGCTGTTTTGTCTGCTGTCCTTCACGGCTCCGGTGACCACACTGTTTATTTTGGGATGCATGCGGAATGATGAATGGAAGAGGAATGTCGGATGCATGTTGCCAAGGTAACAGTGTGATATTTACCGTGTCGTCTATGACGGGGAGGAGAAGACAGACGAGAGGAGGACAGGTGAAGAGTGGGCAGTAATTTCAGAGGAGTCAAGCAAACACTGTAAGCGGAGAGATGGGAGAGACGTCACGCTGACCCGGGAGGCCAAGGAGATGGCGGAGCACAGGACTCAACACACACACACACACACCGGCTCTGTCAGACACATTAAATGTCAGTGGCGTGGACAGGTCTGCCCTTTCCAGGTGGACAGAGTTAGCAGCTGAGGTTGTTTGGAAAGGAAAAATGTATTTTTCTAGGCTAGTCTAAAGCCCTATTTGGACGGGATTAACTTTACAAGGGTGATGGAGTAATGTAATTTTACCACAGGACATCTGTAATATTAAAGGCCAATTCGCACGGGATAAGAAATCTCAGTCAAACTAGCAGAAGTGGGAGAGTAACTTGATTTGTGCATCGCCGTCACTCTCATGTCGTCATGTGTGTATTACGTTACTTCCTGATATCACGTGCGCAAACACATATAACCTATATTTATATATATAAAACAGTTATGTCCGGTCGAACGATGTATTAATTAACTTCAGATTGGATTGTGTTGGTAATAGGCTCTTACCTAACGCTAAAAGTAGTTTTGTGCCTCTAACAAGTGCTGTCGATCTCCTCTCTGATCTGAATGGTGTGTGTGGTGAGTTTTGCCACAGACTCGTTCCAGCTTCTAGAACGCAACTGATGCTTTTCAAGCGTCTCCATACTTGAAAAACCACGGAAAACTACTTTTAAAAAGGAAATGACGGGAAATTTACGTACATATTTACAGCGGGTCTATTCACACGGGATCAGTATTACCTGAGGTCATTTTTCCAGACATTTTTACAGAAGGTAAAAGTCGCCGTAATCTTTTCTGACATTGTCCGTAATGATCACTGAGATGCACATTCGGTCAGGACTAAAATCACAGAGAAGCTCTGGTGATTATTACTTTACCACACCTCTGCAAGTTACACTAGTCCCGTCCAAATAGGGCTTAAGAGGTTTTAAGTGGGATTTTTTTAGGAGGTACATGTATTTTATAAGCAAAAATAGCGTAATGACAACAACAACAACAACAAAAAACAAGGTTTTTGGGTGCTTGAAATGAGGGGGTAAAAAACAAGCCATTACCATAATAGATTTCGTTTGTTAGCACCAACCCTTAAATTCAGAGCTGTGAAGAAAGGGAAAGTAACCTAGTAATGTCTCCGTTTCATTCATTTAAATAATTAATTGGCTCTCTTTTTCGTGCATTCAGTCTCAAAACAACACTAGGCGATAACAGCAACATTCACATCGTCTCATCTGGCCAAACAAAATCACACATTAATATTTAATTCTGCTCTTCAAACCAGCAACGGTCCATCGGAAAGTTTTCAAAAGCAGATATCATGAAACAACAGCGCAGTTCTATGGGACAGATACAAGATCAACCCTGGTAATCAAACCCTCAGGCCTCTGATAGACCAACACAATAATGTATTTAATGAAGGGTCGGTGCTGATGCTGAAATTCTGTTTACCGCAGCTCGCAAGAGTTCCTAGGAACTTTGCTAATACAAAAACTTGTGCCGCTGATGGCAATATTTCATACCTACAATCCTTTCAGCTTGTGTCGGAAATTCTGAGGAAATGGATGGATATAATATTACATGCCAAGCTCTCATAAACCATGTTATTTTCCCCCCTTCTGCACTGGGCTCGCTCTCAGAGTTCGGCAAAAGTTGTCGAGACATCGTCTTTGCTGGAGACAGTGGTTTGGCAGATGATTTAGAGTTCTTGGGGCATTTCACTCTGAAACCAGCAAACCACCAAACATCATGTGTGCTGAGCTATTATTATTTCCACAATACAGGATGCTAAAGCAATAATCCATGAGCATGGACCATATGCAGGACAGTTGTTTTAACACACATAAAGAGAATTCTTAGCCATTCTTTTTGCTATTCTGAATTTCTTTCTTTTCTTTTTTTTGTTGCAAATTGCCAACAAAATCGTTTATTTTTCATTTCAATCATTACGGTTCAAACTCATCCAGTCAGAAATTAGCATTAGAACTTTAAGAGAATTAAGGCAAAGAAAGTTTGTTTATGAAGCAATAATAAAAGTAGACATAAGCATCCAATAAATGTATAATTATAAAAAAGTAGTATGGAACTGAAGACTGGAAATGTTTAACTCCAAAAGAAAGTTAAAGAATCTCACCTTAGCCCATACAAAATAAATTAAAATAACAAAAAACAAAAAAAAAACAATCAAATACAATTTTTTTTTTAAATAAACTCCGCAAGAAAGTTTAAAATGTTCTTAATACATAGGAATTTTTTTTATTTATTTTATATATATATATATATATATATATATATATATACACACACACACACACACACACACACACACACACACATATATATACACATACATATATACACACATATACATATATACATATACATATATATATATATATATACATATATATATACATATATATATATATATATATATATATATATATATATATATATATATATATATATATATATATATATATATATATTATATATATATTATAACAACAATAATATTATGCTAATATTATGCAATAAAATTAATAATATTATGCAATAAAATACTAGACAAGAAGACAAAAATAAAACCATAAAACAACAACAAAAAAAACGCTGTATTCTGCGGCCAGTCTAGTAGTTGACGTCACTTTGTAAAGAAACACTGCGCGCCTATAACACATTATATGCAATATATAATATGCATTTTCACAAACTAGAGTTTTTGTATCTTGATAAACTGTATCGTTTTCAAAAACTTGCACTTTGAATCCAGTTTTCAAAAAGCTTGCGTTTTCAGGCCCCCAAAACGCCATTGTCGTGTAAATAAATGTTTCACGTTAGTTGAACACGTGTCGTGTAAACGGCCCCTAAGTGGACAAGTAAACCGACCATTTCTAAACGCCTTGAACTGTGACTCATCCAATCAGATTTTACAGCAGGATCAGTTTTATAGTCTCTCTTTACAACCTGCTTCATTGCAAAGGTGTTAAATGACTATAGCGCTGCAACACGACGCAGCAATCCTGTTCTCTTAATAATAATCGCACTGGTTAATTTTCCTGCACTGAAGCTCGGCCTCCCGCTGCTCTGCTGTGGATCCTGTGGTGAACGCCAGGTCTGTCTGTGGGTGGATGAGGCTCTCTCCTCTACGCCTACGCCGAGCACTCATCTCTCCGGGACCAAACGCTGTGATTCAGGCTCTGTAGTCGGGTCATGTTCTGTTTTACAGGAGCAGGATTCTCAGAATATCTGCCTGCTAAATGTGCACGTTGAATGCATGATTCAACACAAGCCTTTGATACAGATTGTGTCAGTGTCGACCGCTGGGAACGGCTTCTTTGAGCAAGCAGATTCCCAGATTACATAAGGTGACTCCTGGAGACTAGACACCCGGAGGCTCAGGCTGATAAGAATATAACCTGGCATCTTTTCTATCCTCTCAATCATTCATGGCTTTAAAAGCTGAACACGTAGCTTGGACGTTCCCCCACGACGTGGGGACTTAATCACAAATGCGCTCGCTGGCTTTACGGATGAGCCTTGCAGACAACATGTGGATTTTCTTACGCAGTTAAAGATTTCCAGTCAGTCCTTAATCCAGAGACAAACTCTATCCCTCGACTCGGCTATAAATGCAATGGATGACGATCAGAGAGAAAATCTACAGCACAGGAGGGTTTGCTCCACACCACAATGATGGCTTTGGTACTATACCAGAAGCTAAATACTACAGCCTAAGAAAACTGAATAAGTGTTAACATCATGACTCATGCAAACTAACACAAACACATACAGAAATGCAGGGGGCAAAAGCCTGTTAAAAAAAAAAAAAAAAAAAAAAAAAAAAAAAAAATTGAAAAGACTTTAATGTTTAAATGTTGACAAATTACAAAATTGACAGATAAAAGTTGTTTAGAGGCTGTTCACTGTTTCTATTTGATGCTGACGCATGATATTCTCATGTTACGCAGCACGTTTGAGCTTCAGCAAGAACCAATGAGGTTCATTCTTGTGTTACGCAGCACGTTTGAGCTTTAGCAAGAACCAATGAGCTTCATTCTCAAGAACCAATGAGGTTCATTCTCAAGAACCAATGAGGTTCATTCTCGTGTTACGCAGCACGCTTGAGCTTCAGCAAGAACCAATGAGGTTCATTCTTGTGTTACGCAGCACGCTTGAGCTTTAGCAAGAACCAATGAGGTTCATTCTTGTGTAACGCAGCTCGTTTGAGCTTCAGCAAGAACCAATGAGCTTCATTCTCAAGAACCAATGAGCTTCATTCTCAAGAACCAATGAGGTTCATTCTCGTGTTATGCAGCACGCTTGAGCTTTAGCAAGAACCAATGAGGTTCATTCTTGTGTAACGCAGCACGTTTGAGCTTTAGCAAGAACCAATGAGGTTCATTCTTGTGTTACGCAGCACGTTTGAGCTTCAGCAAGAACCAATGAGCTTCATTCTCAAGAACCAATGAGGTTCATTCTCAAGAACCAATGAGGTTCATTCTCGTGTTACGCAGCACGCTTGAGCTTCAGCAAGAACCAATGAGGTTCATTCTCGTGTTACGCAGCACGCTTGAGCTTCAGCAAGAACCAATGAGGTTCATTCTTGTGTTACGCAGCACGCTTGAGCTTCAGCAAGAACCAATGAGCTTCATTATCAAGAACCAATGAGGTTCATTCTTGTGTTACGCAGCACGTTTGAGCTTCAGCAAGAACCAATGAGCTTCATTCTCAAGAACCAATGAGGTTCATTCTCAAGAACCAATGAGCTTCATTCTCAAGAACCAATGAGCTTCATTCTCAAGAACCAATGAGGTTCATTCTCGTGTTACACAGCACGCTTGAGCTTCAGCAAGAACCAATGAGCTTCATTCTCAAGAACCAACGAGCTTCATTCTCAAGAACCAATGAGCTTCATTCTCAAGAACCAATGAGCTTCATTCTCAAGAACCAATGAGCTTCATTCTCAAGAACCAATGAGGTTCATTCTCAAGAACCAATGAGGTTAATTCTCGTGTTACGCAGCACGCTTGAGCTTTAGCAAGAACCAACGAGCTTCATTCTCAAGAACCAATGAGGATCATTCTCGTGTTACGCAGCACGCTTGAGCTTCAGCAATAACCAATGAGGTTCATTCTCGTGGTTCAAGTAGGTACAGTTGAGCTTCTGTTCATGTTCACTGATCAATGTTATTATGTGAATAAAAGCCTAAATTAAATCTGTTCATCATATAAAGTGATCCAGTCCCTTCAGAAAATTTGGACTGAACTGCTCAATTCATATGGATTAGTTTTATGATCTCCTTATGAACTTTTTGAAGCAATAAAGTGGTTGTTGTAGGACCTAAATCTCTTATGAAAGTCTTAAGGGTTTGGAACGACATGAGTGTGAGTAATTGATGAAATTAATGTTGTCACAAATTTGTATTTGTCTCCCATTTGCAACCATTTCAGTCACATACTAAAGCCCTCTAATGCAGACAAATGATTCATGATGCAAAAGTGGCAAAAATGTCAATCAGATTTCGCCAAAGGCTGTCAAAGGTGTATTTTTAATTTGCCAAAGACTTGATTAATCAAACACTGCCATCCACGGAGACCTACAACGAGGAGAATAAAAGTAGTTTGCAAAACACCCCATATCTCACAGAAACACATACAAAATTGTTTCCAGAGCAAAATAATGATCGGTTAGCACGGGAAAACGTAATGCATCGTAATGATGATATAACCATAATTACGCTTTTGTGTCAACTATGCCATTGGACCACTTTCATACTTTATAATTAAAGCTCGACAACCGCTCCTCAAGTTCAGGGTGTCAATCACTGTCTGTTGAATTGCCCACTAATGGACTTCATTTGCATGTTGTGAGCAGACGAATGTTTAAATAATGAGTAAACGCTTCTCAAATATGTCATTTCCTCTCAGACATCTGTAAGCAACAGACTCCAATCATATATATTAGTCTGGGAGCACAAAAGGTTTCACGAGCGGTTTCAGCATGAGCGGCCACATCCATTATGATCATTGCGAGACCACATTTCCATAGTAAAAAAGCACAATAACCATTTAGTTAGGTAATGGCCTAGTATTACCGGAATGGAAATTCCCCAACCACTGTGTTTTCTAGTTTTCACTGAAATAACTCGAGGGTTTCCACACAAACTTTACACAAGAGCTTTGCCTGCTGTGCACTGTTGATTTTGGACAGACTTCATTTTAGAGATGCTACAACCCGCTTGAGACATACTACCCATATTCCACCCATCAGATGCATGCACACAAAGCCATACATGAAGAAATAAAAAACGTTCTCTCATCTACTAAACACTCAAACAACTAAGCAATACTAAACTACTCACGTACAAGATCTTACTAAACACCAGCTGTTTTCTAGCAGTGCTTAATGTTCATCCTATCCTGTTTGTTTTTTTAAGAATAATTCATGACATTTATCAGTGTAAATTTTCCCACCAAAAAACAAGAATCATCCAGTGAGATCATATTTCACACTAGTTTTATGTAGATTTATGTACATTTCAATGTCGTCCTACAACTAGAAAGATAAATACAGAAATGAAAAATGGTGTGGCACTGCAGATCATAATTACCCAAGTAATATCTTTAACCACATTACAAAGGAAAGCAAGATGACTGAAAAACTGCAGTTAAACGCTTAAAAATGAAAAATAAAAAATATTTAAAAATAAAATCACAGGATCAACAATTCAAACAGATTAAGACAGACAAAACACTCCAATCCATACAAGTAAACCATATAAGTTACCATATCTGTATCAGCAAACAATTATTTAAACCTATTGCATAAATAATATATATATATATATATATATATATAAATACAATTTATACTATTAAAATGATTTTTAACCAATTTTATTTATTATTATATATTTAATGTTATTATATATATACATACATAAAATATTACATAATATTTTTTTAAAAATACTTTGGAAAGAATTGGAAGTAGATAACTTTAGGAACTAAAAAGTTCCTAGAAACGTTTTTCAAATTTAAAAAGCAATTCAATTATAGTTGTTACGTGTAAAATTATATCAACATGCAATATACGGTCTACGTTCACATTTTAGGAGTTATTATGAGTGATTCCTTTATATACAGTGTGTAGATAGATAGAGGGAGAGAGAGAGAGAGAGAGAGAGAGAGAGAGAGAGAGAGAGAGAGAGAGAGAGAGAGAGAGAGAGAGAGAGAGAGAGAGAGAGATATACACACAGCAATCTGTACATACAGACACATACTGTACATGCACTGTACACAGGGTATGTGAATGTGTGTCCGTTCGCTGATGTATCGAGAAAGGAAAGGCATATTGACAGGTCTTCCTCTATTACCCCAGCAGTAACTCATGAGCACTGACTCCCAGCGATGAGAGGAACTCGCTCGCAGGGTCGAAAGAGGCTAGGGATGGTGAAAGAATGAGGCCGCTCAGCATGATGGAGATTGAGAGCTCATCAGTGAGGCATAATTGTGTGCTGCTGACTGCCGAGTGTGACATTGTGCTGTGCGCCGCAAAAAACAGCCCATTGTGTGCCGCTACACAAAGCTGTCACACACACACACGCAACGGCCTTGTCAAGATCTGCCACTGTATCAAAAAGTATTATTATGTAAGTCATTCACTGCTTGCTAGCAGGGTCATAAACCGTTGACATGACACGTCCATTAACGCGAAACCCTTGAGCGAGACCATGTACGCCATATGTCCGGCCGGTGATTCTGACTCTCTGGTTCGGCTCTGAAATGGCCTCTGTTTCCTTGCTCAAGGCTCTGAAGTGAGTGATTGTACGCTCGTTGGTCACAGCTCTGCTGGATTCACAGAGGGTTGGCTGCATGGATTTTCTGCTTTACAGATTGGATGGAAATGAGGATGGGATTAAATGAATGCGTGAAGAGCTGCAAGGTACATAAACCCTAATTGGACAAGTGGAGTATTTGGAACTATAATGATTCCTTCACGTCAGTGCACACACACACACGCACGCACAAGGTATACAGCTAAATTAATTTGTTTGTAAATGAATCAGTTGAGTGAGTTGATTAAATCGGTTGGGTGGATGATTAAAAAAACTCGTTCAAAAAGACAAATCGCTTGTGCCATTGCTGAGTGAATCAATGTTATTAAACAAATTGATGATTTAAAAAAGACTCACTCATAAAAACAATCACTTGTTTAATTCATGAATTGAACAAAAATGATTGAGTGAATGATTCAAACGACTCGCTCATAAAGATCTACTGGAGCAACGATATATGCATCACAATACAATATGAAAAAAGGTAATAATTTTTATAGAAAAATTATTAGTGTTTTTAAAGACTAAGTGAGTGTCAAATTAGATAAAGGATGCTCATCCGGGAAGGTGTTATGCTTGTGTAAATCACGTTAAGATATTGGCATTACGGCATATTAGATTTTTATTCCCCACTTTACGCTTTGTTGGATTGCACCATGTAGACGTGTGGTGGTGTTTTATGGGCAATTTACACTTAATTCGGCTTCTGTTATGCACCCAAATTCACCCTCAGGGACCAATAAACAATGTCTAGCAATCTACGAAAGAAAAATCCATGTTGAAGTGCAGGCATTTATACTACAGACACGTCTAGCATAGAAAAAAAAAGTCTGAGGAATCCATCAGCAACGTGGCCCGACAACTCACTGACCGCTTCAGAGATCAGGATTAAGACGTGTTTTTTCAACACTGATTAAACACGGGGAAATCAACAGCTTCTGTTTGTGCTTTTCCTAGTGATTTGGAAAAAGAAGGGCAGGAAAATCAGAAGGGTTTTTGCAGAGGATAGAGCTGATACGAGCAAGGCCTGGGAGATTAGAGACAGATTGGCGGAGGGCGCCTCGCCAGAGCTGCTGATAAGATGCCTCCACTAGTTAGGAGATGAAAGGCGTCGAGATGGAACAGCCTTGCAAAAGTGGGGACAAGACTTGGATCAAGCCTGTGGAACGAAACCTCGACATATCTGACTACCTGTGATGTGTAATGTGTACCGAGTGGCACTGATACCCAACGGCGTTAAAAAAGGGGTGACAAAACTGGTGCATGTTGTTTGTCAGGCGTGCATCGATCACGGCTTAAAAGGAAACGTGAATTATTGATGCGTCGCACTGATCCCGTCGCATTACCAACTCTGACAGAGTGACACCAATTGCTGTCTCAAGAGCCGAGCTGCTGCAAAATGAAATGCATATCCTGACGTCGAACTGGTTTGAGTGGTAAAGGAGCATTTATTGATGGAGAAAGCAGAAGTGACATGATGCCGAGGACGATTTTTCCCTCAATGAATCTCTGTTGTTGCACCACCAGGCAATAAAAGTCTGTTTGCTGCAATAAGCGATTATATAAAAGGCCATCTAGATTTGTATCAGTGTGCAATTCATGAGGCTTGGCATTGTAATATCCTCACTGCTGAAAAAATGATCCACAGCACCACGATATTAATAACACGGTCGGCCAATATTAGCAATTATGTCTTGATGGATGAGTGTGTTATTGTAGGAGGCGACTGGGACCGATGTGCCGGCAGAAGCCGAAATCAAAAAGACCCAAAGAGTCGAAGGCCCAGAGAACATTTCCCTCTCTTTATGTAAATCCTTCCAGACAAGCAGCATCTCCCTCAACGACTCAATTAACAGGCGCGTTTTTAAACGATGTTTCTGTGAAGACGCTGCTGCTCGATGTCTTTGTTGTTGGTGAGGGAAGCGCTGTTCTCCTTCGGGCTCAGGGGAAATATCTGAACTCTGCGTGAGTTTCGTCTCTGTTTTTCTTTCTTTCCTTTATCGGCGATAAAAGCACAAAGGAAGAATTCAGTTGAGGATTGCGATTTAAGTGCTAACGCTATGCAGTCATGTACGGGCTCACCTTGCCTGGCTGTCGATCTCTCCTCCCTCACTCTACGTCCCACTGAGGCTTTCAGACAATCTGACAGGGGTGCGAATGGCTACATACCACCACTAATGCGCTAAAACCCTCTGACAGAGTGGAGAATATGGACGGGTTTGGTTGAGAAATGAAAGAAAGTAAAGGGAGCTTTGAAATGCCCACGTTACGCTGAGTCTGGCGTCCCTCTGGATTATGGCAGGGAGGCCGGGGGATATTTCATGATATTTAAAGACCGTTAAAGTCTTAAGACATGCACACTTAAAAAAAAAGAAAGAAAAAAAGCACCTGGGAGTTTAAATTCAATGAAAAGGCTTTTTCATTTGCATGATGGGGCCAGGGTTGTTTTTAATCTCCAATTCAATTGCGATGGATGGATGGATGGATGGATGGATGGATGGATGGAACAACAAAGACAGACGGATGGATGGATGGATGGATGGAACAACAAAGACGGACAGATGGATGGATGGAACAACAAAGACGGACAGATGGATGGATGTAACAACAAAGACGGACAGATGGATGGATGGAACAACAAAGACGGACAGATGGATGGATGGATGGATGGATGGAACAACAAAGACGGACAGATGGATAGATGAATGGATGGATGGATGGATGGATGGATGGATGGATGGATGGAACAACAAAGACGGACGGATGGATGGATGGAACGAACAACAAAGTGGACAGATGGATGGATGGACGAATAGATGGATGGATGAATGGAACAACAAAGACGGACAGATGGATGGATGGATGGATGGAACAACAAAGATGGATGGATGGATGGATGGAACAACAAAGACAGACAGATGGATGGATGGACAAATGCATGGATGGATGGAACAACAAAGATGGCCAGATGGATGGGTGGAACGACAGGAAGACAGTTGGGTAGACAGACAGACAGACAGATAAACGGATGGATGGATGCATTCTTCAATTCTGAATTAAGCTTAACCCTGAATGGAACAGAAATATAAAAGAGTGTATGTGTGTTTTAAATGACTGTGATGTATGGGTTGAGCACAGGACAGCCTGTAATCGTGCGTCCTGCAGCGGAACAGAGTCTGGAGCCGTCAACGCTGAAAACTGCACATTTCACAAGAGTTCAGCTCAAAGAAGTGCTGCGAGGTCGACCGCGTCACTTCATGCGTGAGACAACAGTCACAGGGCACAGTAAAGCTCTCGCAAGAGCGAACGCACACGATTGCTGCAGCTCGGACGAACTCTGCCCGACAGCAGGAACAAAACATTGCTCAAATCACTGACTTTGGGTAGTTGAGGAAAACATTTGGTTCCTTCGGCTCAGCCAACCACGATACATTTTAACCCATAATTTAGGGTAATATCATTATTCCTCCTCCTCACCACAAACATCCAAGAGTGCAAGAACAACAGGCCTTTATTTCTGGCCTGATTTCCATCGAACTTTTGTAAGCGCAGAGCAAACAGCAGTTTAGTGTGAGTCTCCAGAGAGACAGAATGAGCTCAGCTTCTCCAGCACACCTGCGTGGATCTGACAAGGCATCTCATTATCCGCTTCACACACACACACACACGTTCATCACTAAACCAAAGGAGTGGGCTGCTTCCAGAGCAATTTACTGTGAAACCAGTACGACAACCACTGACTAACACACAACTTGTTATTTCCTTCTCAATAGAGCTTATATTTGCCTTTCTGCACCAGGTTACTCTATGTTATAATTAGTCAGATTTAGGGAACTAGGCAAAACGAAACTGGCGCGAAAACCATTAAAAAACCCTCTAGCTATATAACATGCAGTGAATATCTCATTCCCACACCTCCTGGATGCGATCGGGAAGATAGGGCGAGATTTCCTCTGGGAGAGGAGAGGGAGATAGAGCGCTGGACTGG
>NC_137125.1:52844230-52851730 GCF_949319135.1 Squalius cephalus
CAGTAAAGCAAATGTCTTTGTTCATTTCAAATATATTGGATTATACTTGGGGGCGGGGCTAGCAGCAGTGTATTCTCATTGGCTACTGAGTTTTTGATTGACAGCTTCTTGACCTGGAAGTGAAGATGTCAGTGTTGTGTTACATGTGTGGATGCAAGTGTCTGTAAGCACAGCTTTCTACACCTTAAAAATTGGCATACAATTTTGTTTATATGCAAAAGGAAGAAAATGTGTGTAAAATGTCTGTAATATATATAAACATATACATATAATAGATTAATAAATACATATATACTAAAAATATAAAAACATTTAAATATATTATAGAAACGTATTGTTATATTTTATATAGAATAACATAATACATTTCATTTTAATATATTTTGTAAAATGCAATAATTTATTTTCTTCATGTAAAATGCTTATAATTTTAATATATAATTATTTATGTAATCAATATAAAAACATTTAAATATATTATAGAAACGTATTGTTATATTTTATATAGAATAACATAATACATTTCATTTTAATATATTTATTTTGTAAAATGCAATAATTTATTTTCTTCATGTAAAATGCTTATAATTTTAATATATAATTATTTATGTAATCAATATAAAAACATTTAATTATATTATAGAAACATATTGTTATATTTTATATAGCATAACATAATACATTTTTTATAAAATATTTTAATATATTTATTTTGTAAAATGCAATGTTTTTTTCTTCATATGAAATGCTTATAATTTTAATATATAATTATTTATGTAATCAATATAAATGTATAAACATAATTAACAATACTATTATTAATATAGTCATTTAAAAAACGATTTATCATTTAAACAAATATTTACCAACAACATGCAACCTAAGAAACTGTCCTTGAGAAAATGCAGCATAAAGTGAGAATACTGAAGTATCCGCGAGTGTTCAGAGAGCATGCTTTATTGTTTGTACAGTTTTGGGTATTGCGACACATGTAGTGTGTTTGAAGACTCTCCTCTTTCCTACAGGAAGAGTGTGGCATGAATGATGATTTGCTGTGATGCTTCTCACCTCACGCTAATCGGCGTCAGCAAGGGCAAATCTATCTTTAGCATCTCAGAGTCCATACATCATGCTTTTCTGATGTGGAGGACAGAGAAAAGAGCTGACCCTCTCAACACCTGATCACACACTCACTGAATCACTTCATATACTGTGTGTTGAGACGACAATCAAAATGAAACTGCTCTCACACTGATGATAGACTTCTTCAGAATAACTTTAATCATATGCAATAAGACCAGGAAATGTATATTAAGAAAGTAAACTCATTTGTTTTATATTTCAAATAACAACCGAGAGTCATTTGCTGTTCAACACAACCTGAATTCTCCATCTCAGATGATTCACATGAACATTTGTTTGCTTTAGGCTGTAATTCAAGCAGCCCTGGGCAGTTAGAAGAAGACAAACAAGTTTAATAAAGCAGGATCTTTGATCAAACTCTATTGGAATCAATTATTAATTACTTGATCTTCCAGCAAGGAAAGCTAATTGTATAGATTTTTCAGTTGCTGTGTGTAGAGCATTTAATTTCAGTTCCCCAAGAAGACAGATGCCTATGTACCATTTAGTAACATTCATTTGGTATTACAGTATTTATTAATATTTTGAATTAGTTTTTATATTTATGTTTTCCATTCTCATATTCATTTTACTTTAACTTCAACTTTTTATTTTATTTTAATGTTTTAGTTTAATATATTTTCGATTACTTCGGCTTAAACTAAACTAAAATTTGGCAACTAACTGAAATACAATGTCATTTGTTTTAAATATTTGACATTATTTCAGATAATGTTTATTTTATTTAAATTAACAAATGTTTTTTGTTAATGATAATTACACAGGTAGACAGCAAAATCTTGGGTTACACCTTATTTTAAGGTGTCATTGTTACAGTGTAATTATGTATTTAACTATTGAGTAATAATAATTAACTACATGTACTTACTATAGGGTTAGGGCAGGATTAGTGTTTGGTTGAGGGTTAGTTGCATGTAATTATGCATAATTTACTGTTATTACTATGGCAAGTACATGTTACATATGTAACAAGGACACTAAAATAAAATGTTACCAAACATTCCCTTAGAAAATGGTCCCAAAACTGCAGCAATGACATCCATCACTAGTTTCGACACCATGTTTTTGGGAAACAAACTAGTAGCGTTGCAACGCTCTGTGCACACAGTTTCTCTCTTTCAAGGTTTCATAACACAGTTTTCAGCAGATTAATGAACGTGTAAGTGGATAAATGTGTGCATTCAGGAGCGGGGTGCGTTTCATTCCTGAGGCGGTGACACAACAGCGCTCAGGCACAGAGGGAGGTCGGCGTTGGGCGAAGAGGTTAATATCATGTCAGAGCGCCGAAACAAAACCGATGAATTATTTAGTTCATTTGCTCCATTGTTTGCAGATCTGCAAATTGCACGTCTCGTGGAACGTGGGCAGATTCCTGGAAAAACCTCGAGGAACGACAGCGCTTGCGCTCCGCTTAAGCTACAAAAGAACGAAACAAATATCAATAACCATAATGCCATGTGTAATCGTGCTCATTCTCCTTCAGATCCGTTCTCATTCCTCTTGGTTCTTATGGAATTATCTTTGTGCCAATAAAAATGAAATAAGAAACTAATGCAAATATAAATTGAAACTGAATAAAATATCTGTGAAACTGAAGGGGGGGAAAAAACACAGTTTTTAACACACTTTTATACGCTGATCTGAACTTACAAATGCGCTTCCAGACTTTTCATTTATGCTTCTGAAGTTTTCGTTTACGCTCCCAGAGTTTTCGTTCCCCATTCTGGCACATATCTCTCGTGGGGGCGGGGCTAGCAGCAGTGTATTCTCATTGGCTACTGAGTTTTTGATTGACAGCTTCTTGACCTATAAGTGAAGACGTCAGTGTTGTGTTTACATGTGTGGATGTAAGAGTCTGTAAGCACAGCTTTCTATTTCATTTTAGTGATATAAAGTTTATATCTGTATTTATCAGCTATTTATCAGTTTCAATTTATATTTGCATTAGTTTCTTGAAAAGTTACGTTCATTATTATTGGCACAAAGGTAATTTCCATAAGTTCTGAGATGCCGAAAGAAATCGTGTAATTTCACAACTGATTCAATCTTTCATCCGACTGTTTTGACCGAGCAGCTACGGGAAATTGGAGCCGTCTGTGGGCTCGCAGTAACAGACGCTCTGTTATTACGCTGATAAAGTGGCTTAATCATAACACTGAGAATCATTATTATCAGATTATGATTAGAGTATAATCATCTCTGATGACCATCCCCGTGGAAAGCTAAAATGATTATGTTACATAAATATGTCTAATATGGATCTGTTTATACAATTTATCAGATGATTTCATCTTAATGTCACTTAAATGAGCATTCAGAGTGGATCAGAGTTTTAATGCAAGAAACAGACATGCAGAGAACGTCCCAATTCCATCCTACATTCGTTATAAAGTCAATAAAAAGCAGAATGGCTCAAAAATAAAGAGCAACAGCTGGCTAGGAAGCGGAAGAAGAAACGAATTCGTAAACATGCTCTGGTGTCGTTATTCGCTGTGTTGTTTACAAAGGAAATGCACATGTGTTGACTAGTTAAGAGTGTGTAAATGTGGGTGTGGATCGACCCACGGCTCTGGGATGACAAACTTGGCTTGATTGTTAAAAACAACACAGCTTGTTCTTCAGCACACAGACGCAGAGAGTAAAACAAACATTTAGAGCATGAAATCTGGGCAACGGTTAAACGAACGCACAAACAAGTTATTGGTGAATCACTAATTAGTCATGCAACTAACAAAGACACTCACATTTCTCTAATTACAGGAGTTACAAAGGTTTACATGGCTAATTCAAGGATGGGAAACAACTGGGAATGAGTAAAGATGGCTGACTAGTAACAGGCTATTCGATTAGACAAGTGAACAAGCGAGTTTACCCAATAATCTGTTGACTTTTAGGCCCTGTTTACACCTGGTATTAAGATTCGTTTTGGTCGATCGGATCACAAGTAGACGAGGTAAACACATTCCAGTTTAAACCTGGTGTTTTAATCCGTCTCTTTTGTCCACTTTCATCCACTTCTGTCCTGATTTCTTCAAGGGGAGGGTCTATGGGCTGGTAAATGTAAGGGCTTTTTCAGATCTTTTGGTACTTTTTCATATTAAAACCAAACTCAGGTCTTCAGCCGACAAAGTTTAAATCTCATCTGCCTCGAGCTCCTCCTATAATGTTCACGCATTTGGTCAGTAGGCGGAGAGTAGATGGTCTTTAGTGGCTGTTTGAATGCATTCGACCACATGAACGTTTACACTACGAAAGCAATCCGTTCAAGTGCCTTTTTGACTACTTCTGGAAATGGTCGGAAGTGAACAAGCTCAAAACGTTTGTGATCGGATCGCATCTTCCACTTGTGATCGGATTGACGAAACGCTTCTAAATGCATTTCCACAAATTGTGCTGGCCTAGTAAAAAAAAAAAAAGTTTAAATAGTCAAAATATTTCTTTTTTAAAACATTTTTAAACAAATACATCTTAAGAAGACTATCTGATTGAAGATTGGTGGACAAGACAAAATAGATTAGCTGTAAAAGGCATCCTTAAATCCTTAAGACTGGCTAGTCATTAAGACACTAGTTTAAAATATGTAGTTTTGCATATCTTCATCCAAATCTGAACCTACAACCTCTCAGTTACCAGCCCAGATGCTTTATAGTGACGATGCATGACCATTTCCACTATATATATCAGCTTTAAGCACTTGCTTTAGCCGTCTGCTACAAGAAGAGAGATGTTCCAGCCGCCCCTTCAGATTAAGAGAATAATGTCTTCATCCCTCTTCCAGGCTGTTATGTAAGACAGAGATCGCAAGCGACGACTCCCTCCACAAACTCCCTCCCATCATCCCGCACAGGTGATAAACGACGTGCAGATACAGACCAGCGTTTAGCAAAGAGAAAAATTCCCATTTCGCCCGTCCTCAAACACACAGCGCTCTCGTTCCCCAAAGCGTACTCCCTCCATCATTGGCGTTTCCGGGCATTAGCATCGCTTGATTAATCCTATCTGCGATACGTCGTGTTACCAGACAGCAGGACGGATGGAAACGCACCTGTTGCGTGATCAAGCTTCAGTATTGAGACGCACCATCAGCAATGCATCAAGACAACATGGTGCAGGAACATACAGTCAAACCAAAATGTATTCAGACACCTTGCTATCCTAACTTGCATAAATGAACTATAGTGTCCTGCACCCACTAATAAAACAATATCAAAAGTGATATATGGTGTCTGAATCATTTTTGGTTTGACAGTAGGCTGTAAAAAAATATGGACATAGTGTCCGTGATGTCACAACATAGGTTTCTGAAGAGCATTTTTGAAGCCAAAAGTCGCCATCTTGGCAGCACGTCACTCCCGGATAAACGAAACTGGGCAATTTTGTGCGGGTTAATGAGGTGGATTAGATGAGGTGACGTGGCGCTAACAGACAGCAGACAAACGGCTAATAGTGACAGCAGCGGCAATCCACCTGTCACTCAAGTGGCCACGCCCTTAATTATGCACAACTTTAAGGCTTAATATAATTTAAATGGGTGAGTTATATAAAAAGCACCACCCTCACAGTTGTCATGAAGGGCAAAATTAGCTACAAAATGTTTGTACCATATTTTTTTCTGCTGTAAAGTTGGCCATATAAACATGGGGGTCTATGGGATTGACTCTCTTTTGCAGCCTGTCTCTAGTGGCCAGTCGATGAATTGCAATTTAAGTCACTTCAGTGTTGGAGACAAGAGAGAAACCGGAAGGATGCCACTTGTGCAGGAATGAACATGATGCAGGCAGGGTCGTTTCGCACAGTATCGCAAACATGAAACTGAATGCACATGTTAGCGTTGGACTGAAGTCATGGACTGAGTGCCTGGTGTTCAGCTCAAGAGGGGACGAGTCCGCCTGTTCCTCCATGAATAAGACATGGAGACAAATGTTCTCACATTCAGCCCTGCCAGAGCAGACTCACTCTCTGATGACTTATATGAATTAGATTCATGTTCTGCGCACTAGTGCTAGTGTTCGACTGAAACATGGCTTTTAATGGCCGCTAATGACACCAATTTCGATGGCAGATACATTGCTTATTAGTGAATGCAAATATGCTGAATGAATAACACTTATTAGTTTTCTTTTCTGAGAAAAAAAACAAATTATCAGAATTGTCCACCCAAAAACAGCCAGTCAAAACTCCATAGCAAATACCCAGGATGCCCTAGAAAACATATGGCCATCAGTCAAACCTCATTAACAACCACCAGAATGTGCGGCCAAATCAACAAAACACTGACAAAGCTGTTGACCGATTTTGGAAGTGAAAAGTTAATATTCGAAGTAGTGGGATGCAACAAAAAGAGGAGATTTACAAAAACGTGATTGTGAATGACTTGGAGCTGCACAATTAATCGTTAAAAGATTGCGATCTCATTCAAACACTCAATCTCTTTTTAAAATGACAACAATACGCCTGTGTGTCAATTAAACCTTTGACAAATATCACAGAGAACATTCAGATCTGTGTTGGCGGAGAGAGGAGTTGTCATGAATAGGTATGAAATGGTTTCTCAACAACACAATATCATTATTTATGCGTTACAATAATTCAAATTATCACAGAAGGACTGGGATAAATGTTTATAGTTTGGATATAAATCACCTTTTGAAACTAACTTGGGGCTTTAAATAATGATTGTATCAATGACATTGTTACACCAGTAGGTGGCGACAAGTGACTATTAAAAATGTATTTGTTATAGAGATTCATACAAAAATGCTGATTCATCAGGTAATGAAACAAGTGAAATCATTGAATCATTAATTCAAAGTGTTTTTTTTATATAATTCGTTCAGATTAATTAACATTTTGTCAGAACCTTTAGTAAATTTCATGATATTTTGTTTAGTTTTCTGTTCAGAATCGCGGGTTTGAAAAACAATCATGATTCACAATTTATCGATAATTGTGCAGCTCCAGAATGACGACAGCGGTGATGTCCTAAAGGAGATGAATTTGAAGACAACTTTTCTTTCAAAGAGTCAGCTAAGGCACAACATAAAAACAAAAAAAAATCGTGTCTAGTCTTCTAATCTGATCTCTAATTTCAAAATCCACAAAAATTGGTCTGACTAATATATCATCCTACCACTAGTCCATATGCATGTGCACTTGCACAGAGCCAAAACTACAAGAGTCCCCCTGGATTTGTAAATGCAACAGACCTGAGGACAAACAGAAGCTGCACAAATACAAGCGGCACAAAAGCAGCAGCAGGGGGCGCCGGTCAAAAGAGCTGCGTCACCAACATCAACCGGCTTTGCAAACGATTATACGCAGCTTTATTCCTATTTACCCTCTGAAAAATTATGTAAA
>NC_137125.1:52856730-52904230 GCF_949319135.1 Squalius cephalus
GTATAAAAATAATCTCTGCATTTCACAATATTATAATGCATTTCATATTTATGCATTTATGCAGTGTTTTTGATGCTTAAGTTTTATGAAAACTATGATGCACTACCATTCAAAAGTTTAGAGAAAGTAAATACTTTTAATATAAATTAATACTTTTAGCAAGGATGCATTAAATTGATTAAAAATGGACAGAAAAGGCATTTATAATGACTGATGATGCTGTATTCTGCTGTCAGGCCAGTAGTTGGCGATGTCACGGTGTAAAGAAACACTAGTTCACGCTTATAGACTTAACGCATAATACACATGACGTCACCGTTTTCACAAATGTGCATGCATGAGGCAACCCAATTAACCCAACAAACCCAATCTAACCCTAGCCCAATAGTAAGTACATGTAATTAGTTAACATTACTCAGTACTTAAATGTACAATTACACACAAA
The DNA here is from genome assembly GCF_949319135.1 of Squalius cephalus. NCBI lineage: Eukaryota > Metazoa > Chordata > Actinopteri > Cypriniformes > Leuciscidae > Squalius > Squalius cephalus. The sequence goes on from NC_137125.1 coordinate 52,857,176, forward strand.
AAAAACACCTTAAAATAAAGTGTAACCATGAGTCTTTTTGTCAGTAATTAAATAGGCCTAAGTCTGTAAAAATATTAAGTCAAGTAAATAATGTCATATTTTTGCAACTCTTAAGGGACATAATAGTCCAATTTTACATTAACATTGATATATTAATATTAATACTGGTAATAATATACACTTTACCCCAAAAAATAGAGGGAAAGAGCCATCAGAAAGAACAAAAATTTAATTTTGGCACCTTGCAAGTATATCTTGCATTTTTTTCTGACATCTCTGCCAGTCTGTTTTGCTTGGCCCACAACTATAAGTGTCTCTAAGACCGATCCGTTATCGCTTGCACCTGCCCATAGTCTGAACGTCAGGCAGCTTTTGCAAAGGATTCGGCTAGAACAGAAGCACATTAGAGCAAATCTCTGGTCACTCAAGCATTTGAGGCCGTTCATTCACACGACAACAGCATTTGGCGAGCGTGAAAACGCAAACTTTTGAAAACTAGTTTCAAAGTGCACATTTTTTAAAATGATAAAAGTTCAAAATGTGCACTTTGAAACTAGTTTTCAAAAGTTTGTCGCCAAATGCTGTTGTCGTGTGAATGAACGGCCATCTGTTTTGTGCAAACAGCCCCTAAAAAGTGCAATATAATCCTCTCAATATTATTGCAATAAACACAATTAATGTTCTCCGATGCAGAATTGGCACCCTGATGTCGAATATCCCGGCGTGTTGGGGCAGAGGACCAGAACAGCCTCATTTTGCTGTTGTGAAAAATCTTTCATTTTTGCCAAAGTCATTTGCATTAGCTGTGGAAAGCATTAATCCCTTTAGCCTTCAAAGGCCGGATCCAGGTCCCAGACCTCCTCCATGCCGTTCCACTGATGCTGCCCGTCACTCCGCTCCCAATGCAATGTAAAATCCTTTAGAAAAATGCCTTTTTTCCTCCCGGCCGGGGCCTCGGGGGCTCCAGTGGGGACCGTCAGGACGCCCACACACACAAGCCACACACATGTCAGTGGCAATCACCTTCAAACAGCAATGCAAACCTGCATAAACGTCAATGAGACTCAGAGACGCTCCGCCGGGGAAGGACGCCGCTGAATATGGATGCCACTCAGAATGACGGCTGATGAATTCATATATGAAACTCTTCAAATAAACTGAGTGACATTGTGTTGTGACAGAATTTGTCTTTTGCAAAACACTCAAACCTGGAAGCGACAATGATGATGAGTTAGATATGTGCTCCTAAAACAGCCTGAAGTTGTGCTGGCCCATAGGGGGTCACCACTGAGGTACTTAGGGCCGTTTTTAGCATTTCAGATATGGATTTATAGTGGTTTTGGTAAATATTCCAGATTTGCATTTACAAAATCACCGGGAGGTACTGTAACGGTAGTGGTGCTACAAACTTTACTATATTTTTGAGTAGCATGAAAGTAGATCAGAGGTTTTCAAAATAATTATCACTTCAACAGTATCTATTTACATGCATTTATAGAGAATTTATGTAGAAAAATATGTATTTATATTAGAAATATGTAAAAGTGCACACAGTGTGACCAAGGGAGCTGAAGAAATAAGTTATTTGTCATTCAAAACAAAAATTAAGGACTGCATAACAAAAATATTAGTAATATTTTTATTTCATGCTTTATTGTCATCTTTTCAGGACACATTTTAAGCACATTTTATCATCCATTTTCTCATTATTTTTAATTGCGATTCTCAAGAATGTCATTGTTTTTCCCCCACTGTATTGCAAAGTTTTGCAATGATTTAATTTTTTATTAAAATGCAGTACAACAAATAATAACATCATGCATATATAATAAAAATATAAATATGTATTTTTGGTAAATTTTAAAGAGTCCTTGTTACACATTACATATAGTCACTATAGTTGTAATAACAATAAATTATGCATAATTACATGCAACTAATCCAATCTAACCCTAGCCCAAGTACATGTAATTAGTTAATATTACTCAGTACTTAAATGTACAATTACACAAAAAAAATAAGTCTTTTTGTCAGTAATTAAATAGGCTTAAGTCTGTATAAATACAGTAAGTCATGTAAAGAATGTCATATTGCAACTCTTAAGGGACTTAATAGTCTTTGAAAAAGACAGTATACTAATTTTACATTAACACTGAAATATTAATATTAATACTGCTAATAATATACATTTTACCCCAAAAAACAGGGGGGAAAAGTTGCTTTTCCAACAGCCACTGGACGAAGAGCATTCAGAAATAACAAAAATTTCCTTTTGGCACCTTGCAAGTATATCTTGTATTTCTTTCTGACGTCTCTGCTAGTCTGTTTTGCTTGGCCCACAACTATAAATGTCTCTTGTACCTAATTGGGTACAAATGAAGACCGATCCGTTATCGCTTGCACCTGCCCATAGTCAGAACGTCAGACAACTTTTGAAAAGGATTCGGCTAGAACAGAAGCACATTAGAGCAAATCTCTGGTCACTCAAGCACAGAAAACAGTGCTGAGCTTAGCAAAATGTAGCGTAACGGAGATGGATAGTCAGGGCTTCTGAAAGAGACACACCTCAGCAAGGGCGAGCGACACAGGCTAGACCTAATCCTTCAACCACTATTAGTCTCTTTCTGCCTTTGTTCCACTTTAGTCCGACCTCGCTGCAAGCGAAACAATGACTGCGCATGGCATTACTTCATTCTGGAGGCTGTTTCACAGTATAAATGGAACAAAAGTCACATGATTATGTCCATTTGCATTCAAACATCTCACATCACATTATATCCAATGTCATGCACAGTGTTACGAATATAAGAAGTGTTAAGAATTATAAATATTCCCTATAGTTTGATGAAAACATTTATAAAACTGATGAAATCTTGCAAAATGCAATGGAAGTCGCTCCGGTTTGCCAAATGCATACAAGTATGAGTATTACATGATGTTGACAGATGAGGAAATTAACATTACACTGTATGATAGTTTGACTATAATGATAGTTTTAATATAAAGTATATTTGAGACTATAGACTATATATAGATCTGGCTATATATAATTTGAATGAATCCCTATTCTTCGCATGACACATTAACATTACAGGACATAATGGGTCTTTCGACATTATCCTGAACATTTCATTTATAACGTATATTTGAGACTACACTATATATATAGATATTATTGATCTGCCTTACTTAAGGTAGACGATGACGCAATTTTCTTGACGCTTGAAATATTCATCCTGTGGAAAATGTGAGAATGTAATAATTTTGAATGTTTAATAAATGATAAAGAGCATTCTGGCCTTTTTAATGTGCTTTATTTGCCATCATAAGGTACAAAACGCTTGTCACTGGGGCAGTGCCCTTAAAAAGGACAAACCTGACCCTAATAAGGTACAATTTAGTCACCAGAGGTACAGATTTGTCGTTGAAAGGTACATACTGCAAGGGTAGTGATATGTACCCATGTGAAAGGGTACAACGGGTGTAAAAATTTTGCAAATTGACAGTGTAGAAACAAACTTTGTTGTATTATTTTCATGTTATCACTGTGAAGCTGCTTTGATACAATCTGTATTGTAAAAAGCACTATATAAATAAAGGTGACTTGACTTGACTATATATCTGGCTATAGAGTCTATATAGACTATAGAGACTATATTTTGAATTAATCCCTATTCTTCGCATGACACATTGACATTACAGTACAGAATGGCTCTTTCGACATTATCCTGAACATCGTATAAGCATTCATTTCATGCGTCATAAACGGAAGAGAGAGTGTAAACGTCACATTCTTTTGATCATCCCAGCAAAATCGTCCCGTAGGACTGGGTATTGACACAAATTTCACAATTCGATTCGATTTCGATTCACAACTTTGCAATTCGATTCGATTTCGATTCCGATTCGATTCCATTCAATATTGGTCATTTTGGATATCAGGTACAATACATGGCAAATTTCAAATCTCTTAACAAATCTCTAAACTAATGCTGTAAACTATGGGAGTCAGTTGTAGCCGACTAGGCTTCATTAGCCTACTATAATATTGAAGGTAAAAATTAACTGAATTACAAACTTAAATTACACTTATTTATTTTTATAATAATAAAGTTATATGAAATGTAAACATTTAAATGGTGGCTGTCATAAAAACTTGCTAGATTTGTTCAAACATGCATTAAATATTGAAGAACATTAACAATTATAATGAATATGTAATATGGTGCATATATTTAGCAAAATGCTCCTCTCTAAAGTAAATTTTTCTAGCTGACTAACGAGTTTATGGTCACTGGATATGGTTTTTCTGAGGTAAATGTGACGTTACATGACATTGTTTACAAGCTGTTTTACTGGCGTCTCACGGCTGAAACACTGGTTGAGTGATTCCATGTGACATGATATGGATTTCGATAAGTTGTACTCTATCTTTTAACACACTTTCAGATGCTAATTCATGTTTATTTCGCGCATGTATATTTTTTTATTGGATGGGATGCGCGCTACAATGTTCCATTCATTCATCAACTGAAAACAGGATGACTAGCCTAATTGATTCTTGGGATTTAAGAATCGATATCGGTTTGTAAAAATGAGAATCGATTAAAATCGAGAAATCAATATTTTTTACCCAGCCCTATCGTCCCGAGTCCTTCACGTTAAAATCAGTCTGCAGCCTTCCATTGACAAACAAGTTTTGTTACAAGCTGTTCACACATTGGCATGACAAAAAGCGATTAATGCATGAAAATTCCTACATATAATCCACTAATCCAATACATCCCAGTGTCATTTGGAACAGAGAAAAACCTTCCTCTTAAAGTGAAGTGAGAGTGTAATCCCCATTTCAATTCATTCAGTCCATAAACTGACACTCCACCAGTCTTTTACACACAACACAAGCACAGAAGACATGTGACCCGTGTCACAAACAATACACGCACAAACACAACATACTAAAGGTTAACATGTTTGCATTCTGTGATTTGGAAACGGGCTCTTCCAGTCTTTCTTGCGCCGCTCACACTCAAGACACACGACAGATCTGGAAAATCCCACGTAATCCACAGATCTGGGAATGTGTTCGAAAAACCTGAATGATGCAACCATTACAGCTGCGTTTCCACCATGGGAAAAACTCCGTCACACTCACAAGACCTGAGACATTTCTATTTACATCTGCAGTAAAAGAGCATGGCATCCACCTATAGAGAACTTAGATAGAATTGGAGGAAAAATATGAATGTAATAGGGATGCAATGATATTACAATTTTGCCGATAATTACTTTTAAGTTATGGCCGATAACCGATAAATGGTCGATATCATCTTTTATTAATTATTTCTATTAAATAACACATTAATTATATAATTTTTTGTCTATATAAATTAAAAGTAAAAAAACTACAAACTAAAAATCAATCATTTTGAACGCAACAATGCAAAAAAAATACAAATCGATATTAATTTTGTGATTTGCTAAACAGTGTTAAGTTTTTCATTTCTTTAAATAACTTAAATTGAACATGTAATAAAATGTAGTAAAAATGCAAAAATACAACAATTACATTTAATTAATTAAATATCCGATATCGTTTGATAAAATACATTTAAAAAAAATATATATATAATATCGGTTGATAACCGATATGCTACCGATATATACATCCATCCAACATAATTATTTCATACTTCATTACTCATAACAGAAGTAGTTCATAATAAAGTGACAAAAATAATTGATAATTCTCACATTGTGTATCAAATAATCAAGTGTAATAACAGACACTTTTATAAGACAAAATGTAGACACTTTATAGTTGTCAAACGTCAGTGAAACTGCATCGGCAGTTACTTTACCTGAGGGGAATTGAATTCTGAACCACTTGGACATTTGGACTCTTTAAAGTGGAACTTTAGCACTTTTTGGGGTCCCTGATATGAAGCCAGACCATGTGCAGTCAAACATGAGATAAAATCTCAAATTAAACTGGGCTGTAAGGGGTAAAAAGGAGCTGAACCAGCATCTCTTTCACTCTACGAACATACAGAAGGGTGTGACCGCAGGGGTCAACGCAATTACTGTAAGTACAGGAAGAGGAGGGACGGAAAAAACGTGTGTATGCGTGCGTGTCCTCGTAATTTACCAGCGAACACTTTCTCTGCCCTGGTCCACCCGGGCCGCTGCTATTCTATTAGTGTGGCAGGATAAGGAGGACGGGCTCATCAATCCAGAGACTTTAATTGAGCTGGCTTCTCTCGGGCAGAATAATTAAAAGACAGGGGGGGGGGGGGGGGGGACAGCAAGAGGTCCTTCATGAGGCACGACGGAGAGGTGAAGACGACAAAAAAGCCAGGATGAAGGTGATGGATCGGGCCGGCAGAGTGCTGGGATTTGAGGTCATAAATAAGGAACGCTGCTGGGCCACGCTGATTAGAAAGCCAGATTCCCAGACTGTGTCAATCGGGGAAAATGGAAAAGCGTCTGAGGCCGAGGAGCCACTGGAGAAGAGGAATTGCTGGATGAAGCTCCCAGGAATTTAAATGACGGAGCCGCACGCTTCTGTCACTCAGCCCAGGGCCCGCACACAAACACACATGCACATCGGAGCAGCGTCTGAAGGCAGAACGGGAGTTATTTTGACGTGAATCAGATTTCTTCCTCGCACAAGCTTTATAATACTCGAGTCGTGCCATCCGAGGAGACAAGAGATGTGCAGCGCAATCTAATGAGCAGATAAAAGCGAACGCAGACGCTGAGCTAGGTGTGGGACACACCGCTTATTTTCCCTCCCGTCTCCTGCCTTATCATCATCTCCTGCCTATCGCCATTTCTAGGGATTTCCAAACAGTCCATCTGCTTATAAAAGCTTCAGACGTACAACAAAACAACACCCGCCTTGGTTTCCATCCATGCATTATGAATTTAACATTTAAAATCTTTAAACATTTAAAATATTTATGGTAACACTTTATTTTACAGTGTCCTTGTTACATATGTTACATGCACTTACCGTAGTAATAACAGTAAATTATGCATAATTACATGCAACTAACCCTCAACCAAATCCTAATCCTACCCTAACCCTATAGTAAGTACATGTAGTTGCTTAATATTACTCAGTACTTAAATATATAATAACAATGTAAAAAAAAACACCTTAAAGGGATGGTTCGGAGTAAAATCAACCTAGAGTCCTTTGCACCATGACCTCGAGCCAAACAGGTCGAGCCGTCAGGCAAGTGTAATTTAAATAAACTCCTGATGTACTTACAAACTTTCCAATGCCTCGTTTTATGAGTACAGAACCTATTTGTACTACTGTAGAAGTTTGGTGCCATTCTGGGCATTATTAGTGGAGTAATTTACGAGATACATCCTTGGGTCCGTTAGCGCCTGCACTAACCCATCCGGCTGATTTCTCTAAATAAGCTCTAAATTTAATAATGTTCAACCAAGGGAAAAAAGGCTTCTGGGGGGGGTGTTGGGCTTGAGGTCATGGTGCAAAGGACCCTAGGTTGATTTTACTCCGAACCATCCCTTTAAAATAAAGTGTAATATAAATTTATTAGCAAATTGCATACATTTTTTTGCAATATTGCAATTTTTCCAGAATTAATGGATGGAAAAAAGGATTACAATTTATTTTAAAGTTTCATTGTTACAGTGTAATTATATATTTAAGTATTGAGTAATATTAAGCAACTACATGTACTTACTATAGGGTTAGGGTAGGATTAGGGTTTGGTTGAGGGTTAGTTGCATGTAATTATGCATAATTTCCTCTTATTACTATGGTAAGTACATGTAACATATGTAACAAGGACACAAGTCTATAGTAGTCAAACACAATTAAAACAAGGTATTTGGACTCTGTTGGTATTCAGTCTCTCTTTTTTCCCCCGTTCCTCTTGCATCACTTCTTTCCCACTGTGCGTCAGCCCTTTCTGTTCAGCAGCGGGAGGGGCGAGTGCTGTAATCATGAGAGTTTGTGCATGGCTTGCTTTTTCCTGCAATTTCCCTCCTGCACTCCAGGCCTGGTGCGGTCAGACAGACAGCGGAAGAGCGTGACTGATTCAGAAAACAAAAGAGACCCCCACCACACACACAAACACACACGCTAGAGCTGCGCAATTAATCAAATTAATCACCGCATGGCCTCGTGCAGTTATCAAACCACAAACTCTGCAGGTTTCAAGCTGATGGGATGGGGATCTACTCCATCTCTAGTCTATTACACACACTTCTCAGAGTCACATTTACATTTATTCGTTTAACAGACACTTTTATCCAAAGCGACTTACAAACGAGAACAATAGAAGCAGTTTAACTAACAGTAGGACAACAATATGCAAGTGCTATGACCCTTCTCAGTTCTCAGTACTAATGCAGTACATGTTAAAAAACATGTTTTCACACATGCATCGATTTAGGGGTCTTACAGTATGTAAACACTCCACATGACCTCCATCTAAGCAGGTGATCGGACTAGGGTTGTCTTTAAGTCTGTCGTGTGCTTCCCTCATCATGAATGCCAAACACTCCAGGTTGACTTTACAACATTCACGCAATTGTAAACATTTTGGCAGCTACTAAACAAATCTAACTAATGACTAGCTGGAGCAAAGTCAACGATACACAGATGTCTTCCTTCAGTTTGCTGCCAAAAAAAAAAGGCTCAAAATGATGTAAAATTGAAGAAATTACACAAACATATAGTTCTATATAAGATAAACAACATAGAGTTATATATACTACAGTTGTGTGTATATATATATATATATATATATATATATATATATATATATATATATATATATATATATATATATATAATTATTTCAAAATAATAAAAATAATAATAATAATAACTTGTTTAATTATATTTAATATTTTATATATTTATTTTTATTATTTTTATTTTTATTAAGTGGGATGCCTTCCCCCCTCCCAAAATAATCCCCCTAAACATATATACTACACAAACACACTATATACTATACAATCTATAAATATCAATGTAATATAATATAATATTACTGTTGTATAATAAAATAAGTTAGACAAACAAAAACAATAATACTAATAATAGAAGTGGGCTGGGTTCACACAAACACAAAAATAACACTTTCAAGGAAAGATAAAACTGTGAACACAACAGGAACTACATTTTAACTTTGATATCCAAACGTTAATATCCACAATGTTCGCAATTATTACAGTTCAAATTGCAATATTTATCAAAATCTTAATATGATATTTGAGGTGCCTCTACATGCAACCATCTTGGGATTACTGGGAAAAGAATCGCATACTACAGAGACAAATCCCAGTTCTTTTCCCAGCACACAGAAACTTTTCCAAGTCTCTACTCTCCAGACTGAGTTTTGTCCGGCCCTTCCGTGTAATCCCTCAGGAAGCAGAGAAGCAAAGGTGTGTTCACATGAACCAGCACGACCCTCGGATCACACTCACACGATTCACACACTGTGCTGACAGAGGCTGCCTTCCTCCACAGAGTTACGCAATTTAGCAGGAAAACCTCAGGAGTGCTTCTCTCGGGAGCAGAGATAAGAGGAGACGACAAACCGCCAGCCATGGGAACTCCCAAGCTGTGTACGAGAGAAACTAGTGTCATGTGAATGCCTTATTTCCTTATTTAGTTTGAGGAGGAGACTAAGTGTTTTTTGCATCTAGTGCATTATCATTATTGGGTGCACGCAAAAAAAAAAAATAAATAAATAAAATAAAAATAATAATAATAATAATAATAAAATAAAAAATTATATACAAAAATTCAAATAAATGTAAAAAATAACTAAATTAAACAACAAATACACCGTGTCCTAACTACACGTGACACCGCGCGATAAAAGGATCTTTTCCATGTTAATCAGAGTGTTTGTCCTAACCAGCGGCGACGATTATATCTTAGAAACGGTTTCTATTTTTCTGCGACGTCGCGCTGGAACAACAAACACAAAGTGTGGCGATGATAATCTCAGGTGCTGTTTATGTGCTTTATTTAATGTTAAAAGCGTGTAATGTGACTTTGAATATCATTTAGTGCTCCAGCTTTGTAGCTGTAAAAGCAACAATGGATAATTCACCTCAGATCTTGAAGTTAAACAAATGGAAACAAGAACGTTCAAACTGTGAACAAACAAGTGTATTATTTGACAAAGATTGTTTTAGTAACTCAGTAGCCTATGTATTTGAATAATGTTTCAATGGTGTAATATTTGTGAATTTGATTATGTTGCTACTTATCCATTTTCTATTGCGAGTGCCGTCAAGATTACTCTCTGGTGCCGCGAGACTCCGCCCACACACTGTTCTGATTGGCTGTGAGTTTTGATAGATTTTGACGCATCTCGCAGTCGCGTCGCATCTAGTGTGTGGACAGACAAATGATCTGTCGCTGGAATCTTATCACATCGCGTCTGGTTAGGACAAGTTAATCCATTTAAAATAAAATAACCTGTTTGTTAGGCAAAACAAGTTGCATCTTTAAAATTCAGCAAAGAAAAATTCATATAAATAAAATAATAAAATAAATATTGAAAAATATATATATTTTGAATAATACTTATTAAATGAATGAATGAACAAATAAAATAAATGAATGTCAAGCTCACAAATTTGCGTTATCAGTTTTTGAACGTCAACTCAACCATCCTAACTCAACCCAAGTGTATAAGCATAAGCATGTTTGCTTCTTTAGGTAGGTGTTTGTATTTAGGTAAAACATTGACCCTGATCTGACCCCAAACTAACAGGACAGTGTGCCGGTTCCATCACCAGACTAATGGCATGTTCAATAACTATAATCAAAGCATCTCCTCCACCCTGCTGTCTCCAGAGCGAGAAGCAGCTTATTAACTCTTACCGTCCACACTCAGCTCCCATTACTGCTGACGGCTCACACACACACACACACACAAAAACAACCGCCACTGTCAGCAAAGTGAGGGTTCAATCCCTAACACAGCTATATTAACACAGTACAGCATGTAAGGTCGGGTTATCTGTGTTTGAAGAGCGAGAGCTTCTCCAAAACCTGGTCAAAGCCGAAGTTACTGACAGTTTGTGAGAAAAAAAAAAAAATTGAAATTAATATATAAATAATGATTATATATGTATCATTTTGAAAAAATAATTGTATACGATACAACAAATCTCAAGTTGTTTTTCTTTCCATGTTGAAGGAGCATTGAAAATCAGCATGAAACGTCAAAATCAGAGCCAAAACGTATATTTGATGTTAAATATCATTATGTGGGATTATGGACCAATGAGACTTTGCTGTGGACTATAATAACACAATGAAAACAATGCCGGTTGAAGCTGCTTAAGACAAAAACTACCATTAAAGACGCTCAATCGATTTAATCCTTAATGCAAAAACATGTCATTAAAGATGGATTATAATACAGTAAATGATCAATAAAGTCGGAAAGCCTCCATGCGAATAATCCTTCCTTGCACGTCTCGTTTGATTTGGACGTGGTGTTGTACGTAAGGATCAAAATGAAGGTCCAAACTGAGGCTTAGCCAGTTTCCCTCCTTCCCTTTGCACTAGATCACAAACCTGGCAGCAGTGAGTCAAATTGAGTCATGCTATTTTTAAAGAGGGGGCGTTTACAGAAATCTCTCACTGCTCGCTCGGGATTAATGCCACCGGTGGCCTTTTGAACCACCGGGAGTTTATAGAGACGACTGCACACTCGGCTCCACGCCATCTCAAACGGCGCGCACATACACACTCTCCTTCTTTTATTTAGTAAACACTGACCACACAACACAAGCTCTTTAACTAACCTGCGTCTTGTAGAGATTTTTTCATTAGCTTGTTTCTGTATGCAGGCCAGAGGCGCATCTCACAGCCAGGAGTTAGCATGCAACTTTAAACAACTTTACAAACACGACCGGAATTAGGTTGGACGATTGTGCTAATGAATACACAAATACGTGTGAGATGAATGCCAACATATACGCTAGACCAGAGCCCAGGGGCTTCAAGAGTTTCAGCAGAAGTAGGTTAGAAACTCAGGAGCCTGAACTGAACCAATAGCATGTTTGCCGTGCTGGAAGAACGAGCCTGCATTTGGCTTAAGATAATAAGAGAGCTTGAATGCCAGTGTGTGAGTACAAAGTCACAGTCTTCACCTCAAACTCATCCAGTGTTTACAACAAACACAATTCACAGCCACACCAGCCCTTCATTTGGCATAGCTTTCATTTCTGCTCTGACAGCCGCAAGACCGTGTGTGTGAGAATTGAAATCAGGAATGGTGAGAGAACATTGGTACGTTTTTCGTCGTCAAAACAAACTTGGGTCTTCAGCCGACAAAGTTTAAATCCCGTCTGGCTAGAGCTCTTCCCATAATGTTTATTCATAAGGTCAGTAGGCGGAGAGTAGGCGGTCTTTTATGGCTGTTTGATCACATTCGACCACGAGCGTCTACGAGCGAAAGCAATACTATTGAATGCGTTTTCAACTATCTCTGGAGATGGTTGAAAGTGGACAAGCTCAAAACTTTTTAGACCCCAATTAAACCTGTATTTAGTATCGTCCACTTGTGATCCGATCGAACAAGACGCGAATTAAAGGTGATCCAAGCGATGATGGGTGACGTCACTTCTTGTTGACGTTCGAAGTATTGTCAAACAAAACGGAGGCAAGCTCGACCCTCCCTCCTCCTCATCCCGGCCCCTCCCCCTCCCTTCCGTGCTTCCTGAAACAGGCTTTTCCGATGTAAATTCAGGACTTTGCGCGTTCCCTCTTCTTTGCTATTTGTTCATCAGAACGTCGTCTCTTTGGTCGTGTGTCGGCCATATCAAAATTCAAGAGAATATAATTCTAACGTTAGTCGTTGTCGTTGTCTAGGACATCTCTCCTCTAGCTAACTTCCCTCTTCATGCTTCTCTCTCCTCCACTCCCCCCTTCATGTGCACGCGCACTATCCCCCCCACCCCCACCCCCAAATCATTCTTGTCAGTTATTGGCTTGAACACTGTTTGTTATGTTTCGTGGTCCAGGCTGGGCCAGTTTGTTTTTGTTGCCGTTTGTGGAGCCTGTGCTGTCTACAGAGACCGCGTTTTTTTACAGTGTGTTCAGGGGACAGGCAGCTAGCGGATAGAGAGGATATGTTTGATGTATGTGACAAAAAATGTTTCGGCCTAAAAAACGTGTGACATCGCTTAGAGCACCTTTAATACCAGGAGTAAAAGGGGACAGAGTCTCTGTGCAACACAGAACAGTTTTAGGCCAGTAATATCAAAATTAAATAATCCAAATCAATAAGCCTGGCCAATATACTGTATAATTTGCTACACTCTTAGAAAAAAAAAAAATTACCCATGACTGGAACCTCTAAAAGGTTCTATATATGTAGCAGCTGAGAGAACCCTTCAAAGTTCTATTTAGAACCTTTACTTCTAAGAGTGAATAAATTATGACACACTCCGTACACTCCCGCCTATGAGTTAGTGTTGTACTTGTAAGTCTGCAAGATATACCTAGGAACAAGTCGACGAGACATATCCAGAGTTTATCCTCAATTATTCATGATAATGACAGGACAAAGGGCATCAGAGATGAAACGATGCTCAAGAAACGAAGGTGAAAGGCAACGAGAGGTTATGAATGAGGACATGGCAAACAAAGAGCTCGTGTTTCACATGAATGAGTCAGGACTGTGCGTCCGTCTAGAGAACGGTGGAGTGAGGTCATTTCCTGCCCAGACTACCCGCTGTGTGTCATTTTCCCAACACTGGGAAAAGAGCCAAGAGGAAAGACGGCTCAATTGCTTGACGCTAGTCAAGTATAAGTCTGACAATGATAGTCTTGGTTTACAACTTCTGGAGTGTTGTAAAAATGATATTTAGGCTGCATTACGAGCCGTTGGTGTCTTTTCATTGAGGTGTAATATGACACAGGCTGAATATTAGGACTCTTATCTGTTCTTAAAAGCAACAACAGCTCTGGCCTGGAGGCGAATGGCATCTAGAGCACACGGACATGCTTTAATCAGGCTAAATTTGGCTCTTGTAAACAGCCTTTTAGTCACAAAACTGCAACTGACAGCTCGCCAGCCCTCGAGATATAAAGACGGCCGTAGACTTTGCCTTTGTGAATCAGAAAGCTCTAGGGAACAAGTCTTGAGATTGTCTGTGTGCTAAAACACATCCATATCCTCACATTTGACTAGTCTAAACAACTAAAAAGAAGTATAATATGCCAAGCTAGGTTTGGGCACGTTGCTTACTCTTAGCCTTGTGTGTTGTATGGCTAGGCTGATAATATTTAGTTGATTAATTGCCGGGTTGGTTAATATTGAAATCTTCATTTTGATGAACTGATATCGATTCTTGAATCCCAAGATCGATCTTTTAGTCTGTTTTCAGTTGATGTGCAAAAAAAAACACACTAAATCACTGAATATTATACTGACCATTAGACTAGTAACTGCAAAACCGTTGAGTCGAGAGCACCAACAACCTCTCCCCCAAAAGTTACGTCTCTAAAACCACAAGGTGAACTTGTTCTCGCCAATCAAGTAGTCAACCATCCTGAACGTGTCACCGCCTGTTGGACTGTGTAAACAGACACTTATAGGCTTATAGACCCAAGACAGAGATCCTAGAGAGGGTTGAAAAGGGTGAATGAGGTTTAATGGATCTGAATGCGGTTGAGTGACATTGTGCTTATTTCCCTCGATATTGTTATCTGATTAAACTGAGAATTGTTTTATACATGACTTAGATCAACAAGTGTCTAAATCTCTTATTTACGCTGTATGATAATAATCGTAGAGCTTTCATTTTGTCACGTCTTTGGCTTGCAATGTACATTGTGTTTTATACAGGGCTGCAAAATTAATTGAATTTAGTGGTGTCACGATTTCTTGATTAAATTTGAGTACTCCATTTTAAAAAATTCTCAATTGCAATTCATCTGTGTCGGCTAACCAGCAAAATACCAGAAGTGCCGCGTTTCATGGACAAGTATTCATGAACCACATTATTAGTACAGGTTACGTGTTTCTCAGAGCTGCTTAGTTCACAACAAATGCTGCACAAACTCAGTCTCTGCATGTGCCGTTGGTTCGGGTTTCCAAAAACGTGTATTTGGGAATGCATGTGTCTCACGCGCTTTGTGTTTCATAACAAAGTGTTGCACTGTTATCGTTGGCATGCGTGGAGCATCTCAGCAGCCTGGTTAACAAACTCCATCTCTGCATTCTCTGTATTCTTGCAAACTGCCAGCGGTGCTTTTCGCTTTAGTACTAAAACTTCTGTGAGTGTCAGGCATTCAGTTTCATGTGCCGCTTTGAACAGAAGAACCGTGGTTCAAACTGCTCACAAATTGCTTATTAGGACTGGTTGTCTTTACACATCGAGTAGCCTAATGAGTAATTTAAACATCTGTCCGACTACAGGTTGATCTCTCACTTTTAAACTCATCCGACATGCAGAGACGTCTAAAAGGCTTTTAATCTGGGGATCTGTGGCATTCTTGCCTCTGGTTGTTACTGCACAAAGATACGCACGCTTTTAACTACACCCACACGCACGAGCACACACTCGTTAAAGACGACATCAAAACTACTACAGAAACCCTGGAGGGAAATGCATTGAATGTTATACACAACAGCACGAGACTGCTGACGAGCATGTCGCAATAAAAGAGCGCATTGATGAGATCATTAGAACGAAGCCCTTCTAGTAACAAACTCCCTTCATTCCAACAAGAGTCACCCTTATAATCTACCCGAGAGATCAATGGCGACCCTTATCTGGTTACAGCAGATTAGAGGAGGAATTTCTGCAAGCTAGCTGTGGCGAGCTGGAAATCAAAGACGTTTCCGATGTGAGGGGTTTTATTGGTTTGTAACTGGCCGCTGTATTTACTGAGTGCATCTGAAGGAGCTGCTTGTGCTTCACGGCTCCCCCGCTGCAACACTCCAGCAACGTACACGACTGGAGTGATCGAAAACAATCTGAGCCAAAACATACAATCTGGTGTGTTCGGTCCAGGACTGAGGATACGAGTGGCAGACAGTGTGGGAGGACGAGAGAAAATGAGAAAATGAACTAATGGGCCTCAGCCTGAACTAAAAAGAATCATTACCAATGAGAAAAATTAAATAAATAAATACACTTATGAAATAAATTGACGCACGAGAATAAACCTCATTGGTTCTTGCAGAAGTGATGTGTGAGTTGATGAATGTTTAATATGTGAATAAAAGACTGTGGGCCCTATCTTACACCCGGCGCAATGCAGCGCCAAGCGCAAGTGTTTTTTGCTAGTTTCAGCCCGACGCAGTTATCATTTTCACGTCCTGCGCCACGTTGTATAAAAAGCAAATGCATTTGTGCCCATTTGTGCACCCATGGGCTGCTGGTCTGAAAACGATGTGTGTTCTGGTGCATTGTTGGCACGTTGCTATTTTGAGGCAACAGAAATAGACTGAGCCATTGACCAACTGAAACCTGGTATAAAGTCAATGGCGAATTTTTTTATTTTTTATTTAATGGCCGCGTTAGTAATGTGCGCCTATAGGCGGGTCCACAACGCGCGAACACTCCGCTTATTAAACACACAGGGACACACAGCAGCACACAAACATGCCAAATATTTAAAATAAAAGGATTACAATGTAAAAGATTATTATTGTGCACATAAAGATATGGTGAATCCGGCTTTTCCTGTAGATGATCTGCTTGCGCGTTCGGTCTTTCCACGATCAAATTCCGTCATGTAAATAGCGAATCCGCCATGGCGCGAGAGCAACTGGCATTTAAAGGGAATGGGAGATGAGACTCTGATTGGTTTAACGCACGTAAATCCCAAAACACACCCATTACTAATAATGAGAATAAGGACAACCCTTTTAGACCATGCGCCGGGAGCGCCGACCATTTTTCCCGTCGTTAAACTAGCAAAAGTGGATTCGGACACGCCCTAAGTGAACTTGCGCCGTGCGCTTTAGACCATGCGCTTAGATCATTAAAATAGGGCTCTAAATCTGTACCTCATATAAAGCAATCACGTCTCTTCAGAAAATTTGGACTAAACCACTCAATTCATATGGATTAGCTTTACGATCTCTTTATGAACTTTTTGAAGAGTCAAAGTGGTAGTTGCGTCGCTGTCAATGGAGGGACAGCAATCACTCAGGTTTCATCAAAAAGATCTTAATTTGTGTTCAGAAGATGAACAAAAGTCTTACGGGTTTGGAATGACATTAGAGTGAGTAATTAATGACAATTTTCATTTTTGGGTGAACTACCCCTTTAAGCAATGTTCAGTAGCATATTTGGTTTTGCTGAGATATCAAGGTTCGTATTGGGAATCATGCAGTTTCGCTGGTATTATCAACTACTAAAACTTTGGTATCATAAGTGAACTCTACTGCAGTCTGTTTGTAAGACGAAACTTGCTGTCAACCACCGTGGAAGGTTTAAGCTTACAGCTCTGCTCTGGTATTTGTATTTCTGACAATCATCTGTAAGTGTTACGCTTTTGCTGTAATAAGCTCCCCAGAGCCACGGTGGTCAGGTGACGTTGCTTAGCGCTAAATTTAACTCTGCTCCATTTCTGCTTGAGATTTCACAATTATTTTTGTCACTGCTATTGCTGATGTCTTTTCGTCTTATTTCAGGAAAAAATCAGCTAACAGAGACCGTTCCACAGACTATTATTGGTGTTTTGACAAGAGGTAATTAGCTTTTCCTTAGTTTGCAAGGTTCCTCAAGCATATCTCATTTCCAGTAGTCAAGCATGCATGTCCACAACGGCCTACAAACATGAAGAAGCAACAAACCCATTAGTATGTCCAAAGGGTTGAGTTTGAGTAAAGCTTGTATTTTTTCCATTTATTAAAGCCATCATCATTCATATCATATCAAAAGCCTGTTATGTATACAATTTATTTATTTCCTAAAAACAAAATAAATACAAATCACCTCCAAAAAAAATGTAACTATAAAGAACAAAACAAAGAGTGCAATGAATAGATGAAAAGATTTCAGTGTGTTAAAATTATTGATTTCAATGTTTGCACAAATTTGGACAGACATTTCAACCACAGAACTCTATCAAGAAAATAAAATTATTATGATAGAAGAAAAAAAAATGTTAGGAGGAAAGTTAGTATGAAATTTTATAAACAGATAAAAAAATATATGAAATCAAATCACATAAATATGTAAATAAATACAGATGAATGTGATATATTTTAATCATACTGCCTAGACGTGTGCATTTGCAAACCTTCATAAATACTGGTTGTCTGAATCATGCATTATAAGGGTACTGAAGGGTGTGGATCTGCTTCTTCAATGTTTACTGTATGTAATGAGTGATTATAATTAAGGTATTAATCAATATTTTTCCTTCTAAATATCACTTGAGTTGAATGACTTCTCTAGGCTTGTGAGATTTTACAATTTTGTTATAGAAGTTATATTCAGTGTGATTACTGAAATGTTCTTTTCATGTATTCTCTAATGTCTGTATTTGATATCTGAATGCATTAACAGTGCTTGCTCATTTAGCCCGGCTTCCAGTTGACATTGTTAAGAAATGTCTTGTGTCAATACATTCATCTGTTTTTCTAGGGTACTCTGACAGCAATGGTCACAGGGGTCATTGAAGTCTATAGTTTAAGGGACCATTTCTTTGTTAAAGCTTTACTATACTGCGTTATACTAAAGTGTAGCTCTCCTTGAGAGAAAGAACGCATTATCTTGATGTTTTGAGACGACTCTCCTGTTTATAGTTAGAGCCTAGCCAAATCCAACTTTGGAAAAGCTATGTGTCGGAGTCTGTGTTAGTCTTCTTGGTTACAGGTTAAGGAACCACTGGCATTATTGCTATACCAAGCAATGCAACCAAGATCACAGACTCAACCATCAACACAAACAGTCTGCGCTGTCTGGTTAGCGAGACAACTTAAGGTCACAGAGAGACAGCAAAGCTTTTTACATTCAAAACAGACCTTCCTGATTGCCAAATCAGACCTTGCCACAGCAAAACAACATTATCTCCTCGGTAGCTTTCTGATTCTCTGTCTCTCTCTCCTCCTAATTTATTATTTAGGCCTATTAGGCTAACAATTATTTATATTAGACAGTAATTATGCTCATTACAAGGCAATCTGGAAAACTTTTTACAATTCAAAGAATCAGAAATCTCATTATTCATCTAAAGCACGTTTCAGAATAAAACCCAATAAAATCTCTGTAAGATGCTGCACAACTGTAGACGAGAACGGCCACATCCACATTATACTTTGAAGGTAAAAAGACCGGACATGACCATCAGCAACAAAATGGCAACCCAGCATTACTAGCCCTGCAAAAATGTACTCGATTTACTGCATGAGTAGATGAAAATTTGTTCACATAAGCAGCGAAAGTGATGGGTTTATTTGTCAAGCATTAATGCACATCTCCATTATCACGATCAAATATATTGCAACTGACATGTTTGACACTGGCATTTCCAAGCTTAATGGTGGCTAGCTGTCATTTAAACAATTATAACCATGTTAAACATGCATGCTTTAAGCTCTACTAAGGAGCCCCAAAAGCATTTCCCAAGAGAAATGCTGTTAAACCTGACCCTGTGGAGTGCGTTTAACGACACAGGCTTGATTCTGCTAACAGACTGGGCCTCCCGCCACAAACAGGGCCGAATTCAGCGCTCAGCTGTGTGAAAAACCGTTCAGTGGGAAGCTTTCTGGCCCTGAACCAAGCCCAGGTTGTCCATCGGCTCCTGTGCTCTGCTCATCCTCTTTTCTATCCGCTTTTATCACCTCACACCAAATGGGTTTAGCACGTTAGGTAACCTCATTAGCGCAAGGCAGTCCTGGGCTGAGCCGCATTAGCAGAGGATCGTCTGGAGAAACCACACGATCTGCTGTCAAACAACATGATGCATGCTTACCTGGACATACACACATTCGAAAGACACACTAGCAACACTGATTGGAATAGCTACCGATTGGAATACTACTCATGCTATTTCTGTATATCTTTAGATGGGAGAAATAGTGAGAGTAGTTACAGTAGCATTTTGAATTAACCTGCAGTCACTTGATTCGTTCCTGAAAGAATCTGAAGGTTGTTGAACAAATTGGTTGAGTGAATAATTCAATTACTCATACCTTGATGTGTTCCTGAATGAATCGTTGTTGAACAAATCGGTTGAGTGAATGAATCAATTACTTATAAACAATTGAGTTGAACAATTCCTGAATGAATCAGTAGTGTTGAAAAATTGGTTGAAAGAATTATTTAACAATTCACTTACTTGATTCAATTCTGAATGAAACAGTTTTTGAACAAACCAGTTGAATAAATAATTAAATGAGTAGTCACTTGTTTCATTCATGAATGAATTACAGGTTTGATTAGTGATCCACTATACTTAAACAAGAAAGATACTAGTACCAAATCTGCTGCAGTTATAGTTTATATGTTATAGTTTTGATTTATACCTCATGCTGTCGACCCTGCCGCTCTAGTCAATACTCAACAGCAACTACAGCCATGCACCTCACCACAAACCAGCCACAATCCAACTCGTTTTACACATTCATTCAGTAATTTAGTACCAGCCTACTTTTAAGAGCAACATCCACATTTTAATGTCTCTAAGAGGCATTTATCTATGCAGGATGATTATAAAAACTGGCAGGTGAATTATTAATAGGGCAAAAGAAGCTTGGTATGAGGGAAGGCCTCAAAGGAAAAAAGGAACTGACTGAGATTTTATTCAGACTTCTTCCTGTTCGACTATGAAGCGTTGGAGTCATGTAATAGCAGACTAGCCAGTTCATATACGTACTAACAAAGTGCAAAGCAACTGGGCATCAAACATGCATGGTTTCTTCACAGCTCAGGGAAATACACAGCTGCATTTTCTTCGAGTCAAATGACATCTTTGACAGCAGGATGAAAGCATAGTGGCAACAACCACATCAAACAGCTAAGCACCACCAGACTTTTTGTTTGAGCTACGAGAGACCAGAGCTGCATGCTAGCAATACTATATTGCTGATTTTAATGCGACTTTCAAATCGGGAGAAGGTTTACAAGAACAACGCAGGATTACACCATGCAAATTGCCTCCACATATGCTAGGCCTGCAAATCTGACGCTACAGCCCTTTAAATCACATAAGCGCATAGCGTCGGATACTGCGGGATAGAGAACCTGAGAGATTCAGATCAGATTAGCACAGAAACGACATGTCCCAACCACCAGCGTCTTCTTGTTTGGCTGTTAATGCAAAAGAGAAACATGATAATCCAGACCTTGACCCCTTTGGCTCCATGACACAGTCACTGTGGAACCAGGCCTGCTCTGCAAACCCACTCGGGTAAATGGTGTTTTGTAGTCCCTGTGTTAATATGCAGAGCAGTGCTGGGCAAGGCGAGACGGCACTGAGTGCAGATCTGATGTGCTTTAATGAGACCGGCGGAACGCACGTGGTGAAATATTTAAGTGGTAATGGTTACTGGGGTTCCATACACGTGCTTTGATGATGTTCTCCGCTGGAGGTGAGGTCAGTGCATGGTGCCATAGGGAAAAATGAGTCATCCACTGGAAGAACAGCGGGATTTTGGGCGTGTGTGGAAGTTTTGGGGTAATTCTAGAGAGTTAAAAAGATCTGACAGACCTTTGGAGAGCATCCAGGGTGAGTATGTCCGACAGTTATCAACATAATGTTTCAGAATAATTTCACACTGCGATGCACAGCACGTCTAGGACTTATATGCAAGCCAGAGCCACTTTATCTTAAAAGTAGTTTAAGTTACAAAATCTGCAAACTACCCAAGGTCATCACTCACTATACCATACTGATAGAGTTTCCAGCATTACTTTTCTACAGTGGCACTCTAAATCTACACAGATTCAGAAAGACATGATGTGAAATGTGAAAAACCCCTTTACTTAATAATTCAATTTTTAAGTTAGTAATATTAAAGTACAAGCAACTTGCAATGCCCTTGGAACGACTCAGAATACCCTAGAAACCACAAAGTGGCAGCATGACCTTGAAGCCTCATATGCTCATCACAAATGTAGTCATCTTGCACACTCCCTCCAGTTTCTTTATTCAAACGCAACCTGAGTAATTCATGTAGCCTAAATATTCTAATTAAATCAAATATAAAAAATGTTGAGGATAAATGGAAAAGGGGGCTAGGAAAGACAGACGGGGGTTCATGAAAGAGCTGTAAATCACATCATTATAAACATCTCCTCCCCTATTTGCCATCCAGCCTGTGATTAAGACAGTAATTCAGCAAATCTCATTACTCCAGTTTAAAGGAGCAGGAACTTGCCATGAACACTTCATTAGAGTCAAGAATTTCAGCCATCTGCAACAGACCAAGCTACAAAGTCTAGATTTTATTTTAAACAAGTGAGAGTCCACGTCGCCATTTATCAACCTAACAACGTCCTGAGAATATCACCGCAAATGCAGTGCACAGTCGTGCTGAGCTCACAGTAATCTACTAGACCTCAATGCAATTAAAACATTGTTTTGCCACATCATCTTACCAGCACATCTGCTTCATATAAGCGCCGGGGTCTCGTTCACACCACTCCTGTGAATGCAAAAGCTCTGCAACCTCTCAGTGTTGGTCAAACAGGGCTGTGTGTGAGTAAATGGTGCTATCATGCCACCCTCTGCATACTGCAAAGAGGGGATTAACTTCCGGATTATCTACTAGGAGGGATTAAAGGCAGGGTGGCCACATTTGTGAGGCTAAGAGGCGGTGCTGTGGTGGGACGTCCCTTTCCTGTGAAAAATACTTCCATATTGGAATCAAAAGATTTGACCATTTACTTCATCTACTGATGAGAACGCTGAGTGTAAATGGACGGAAAGTATTCCGGTGCGAATATGCAAAAGGGGTCGGATTTATTGGATGAGCTGGGACTCATTTTTATTGTTGGATTAAAGAATGGCAACATTTGCATGCATTTTGGATTCAAAGCATGCAATGGCAACGGTCGCTTTCAGGCTTTTCAGCTGCAGAGGAGGACAATCCTATGAAATTCTGGGTTTTGATGACAGCGGATACACTGGCGATTGAGAGCAACACAAGAGTGCTTTATAAAATTCCCATATTCACAGCAAAAAAAACATTGTTGCCAACATTCGGATTATAAATCCATAAATCAGCCAACATCCCGATCATCTAATCCTTGCAGTGTATTCTGTTACCCATCTATCTTTTGCCTGTTCTTCAGCACTGGCAAAAATAAACACAATGGCATTCTCAGGCCAACTGATTGAATGAAATCTAGTACTCCATGTCGGAGCTGGAAGAATGCCTCCCGGAGAAATTTATGAGTCTCACATGGATAGCTGTATCACCGCTAATGCATCCTTGTGTATACACGTTCCTCATGCGCAGAAGCCCACATAAATGCCTCAGTCGGCTTCTCACGTTATTACAGACCAATGTGAACAGAGTGCAGGAAGTGGTGGGAATTGACCCTTCACAGGGAGTTTGATTGACAGGCGATCTGACCAATCATAATCCGCCATCCGCCGAATCCGACATTTTCGTCCGACAAAGCAGTCTGGAGAGTTAGTAGATTAACGTTGGAGGATTTGAACCTGAAAAACGGAGTGTACTGACGCATTTCCGCGTGTAAAACAACATTCCTTCTGATGTTCATTCATGTTTATTTGATGCTATAAATTAACTAGAAGGAAGAGATGATCGGATCTGAGGCTCTACAGCGATATGTCAGACACATTAAAGAGCCACAAAACGGTATTTATTGTTTAAATTTCTTAAAAAAATGACCAAATTTGAAAGTTTAGACTTTGTTTCATATCAAAAGTAACCTGGTCTGTCCTGGCTGTCAGTGCGGGTCTTTGCGAACGGTCAATTACTAGAAGAAGGGACTATTTGGACATTTGGAAGGGGCAGGGATGTGCTCGGTCTACATCAGCTGTTTTGCTGCGGTAGGCGCATGACTCCGCTGTGAGGTCATGTGCGAGTCCTGGCAAAGAGATCTGTTGTCCTCAGGAAAGGATCCTGGAGCTGGTTGTGATTTGGCGTGGCCCTGGGTTTCATCCCATTCTTTGTTGTCAATAGAACAAGTCTCACTGGAAGGTTTTCAAGGACACTCGTGAAGGGAACAGAGAAATGTACCATTTGCGAGATTCTTTATGCAGAAGCACTCATAAGGCAGATTAATATTTCACAGTTGATTACATCACCAGCTTGACACAACAGTCAATTATCCTGCCGTTTATGCCGTCTGCCCGGACTCACGTAATAGATGGAAAGGAACAATCTTCTATGACAATCTGGCATCATTCACGCTCTCTAGAAATCTATAGCATTTATATTTATTTCAATAATGTAGGAGATTTTAGACTGAACTTAAAACAGGAACACTACAGAGAGGTTGCACTTAATTACATTTGATCACTGGGTCCCTGTGGAAACCAGGAGGGCGTCCAATCTGAGATGTGAAAGCTCAGGTCAGTCTGGGAGTCTCAAGGAGGAGAAAGTCAATTTCAGCTGCAGATAAACCAGATGCTTTGGGAAATAAAGCATTTGGTGAATGCTAATGTCTTCAAACAAGGTTTTCATGGAGTCAGACTTGATTTGTGGGTTAAACGAGAATAAACAGTGGCAGAGTTTCCATTGGGCTGTCGATTGGGCCTCTTGGATCAATGTTTCCTGATACCACAGCCACTGTTAATATCCTCTGATCGTACATATTGGTTTCTACTAGAAGGTTGGGACGCGTCCAAACCTGTGCTTTAGTGTTCATTGAAAAAAGGGAGTAAAAATTTAATTTTCATCCATTTAAGCGCCAGCTGGCAGCCGTTTTAAAGGGCCGCACGAGAGAAAAAGAGCTGAAAATACATGAAACATGAATATAGATTGTTTGGAAATACAACATCCGTTATCGTGAGAGCTCTCGTACTACACATCAGGACAGGAAACAAGATTACTCTGATTCTTTTGGCATCCACCCCGCCTTCCTTTGGATCAGAGGCCAGCCAACTTATCTTGGGAGTGGTGGAAAATTACGCCAGACCACAAACCAAGTGAGACAGCTGTTTCGAAGAAGATCATTTTACATGTTACCCAATTCAAAATGCAACATGCAAGGACTCACAACTTACAAAGAGAGGAACGCTCCATCAGAAGGACTCAATGATGAGGACTTTTTCAGCCAGTTGCTTTTTGTACAGTAAATATATGCACAATATTTTTCTTTGCAATTTTTTTTTATGTAAACATTACTCCTGTTTTGCTGAGTGATGCAATCACAATTAGGTCATTTTTGCAACTTTGACAAAGCCAAGATAACATCATCCTGGTGACAAATTAGCAGAATTTAAAATAATTTATATTACATAACTGCAAGGTGTACAAATTGATTTACAAAATCAACAAAATGTAGGATTTCAGTACAATGCAGCACTGGCCCGAATACACTCTCACACTGACCTTAAGACCTGCATGCCCTTCCTTATTGTTGAGATAAAAAAAAATTAATTGCCATCATTTACTCAAAAAGAGGCAATTGATAGAATGTACAGGCTTCTCTTCTCCACACTACAAAAGTGATGTCAAAAAAAGTGAAGTTTTCCAAAGTCATACATTAGATTCACATGATTCTCATCATGACATAAGAGACATCAAAACAGGCATTCTCATGGTCAATCTCCATTGATGTCGAACCAGTGGTGAAACCAGTTCGAAGGGACATGATTGTGAGTAAATGGTGACAATTGTAAAAAAAAATTGGTACTTGGGCTGGGACGGTATAGATTTTTTTCTTACCGCGGTTGAAAAGCAAGAAATTCCTGTGGTAAACCGCTTTAAATCCCCCCAAATTTTCATCAGGCAG
Organism: Squalius cephalus; assembly: GCF_949319135.1. NCBI lineage: Eukaryota > Metazoa > Chordata > Actinopteri > Cypriniformes > Leuciscidae > Squalius > Squalius cephalus. The sequence goes on from NC_137125.1 coordinate 52,883,099, forward strand.
TAATTTGGCATGGACCAATCACTGAATAGACATTCGCATTGAATGTGAAATTCCTAAGAGGAGTTTACATGCAGCACACATTTGACAATAAATAATTTTCAAGAGAATACATTATGATGTTCACATTGGATGTTTCCAACATGTCTTAATTACAAAAATGATATTCCATATTTATGTTTACATAATATAATGTTATTTTTTTATTTAATCTGTGCTGATTAAATGAAAAGTGAACAGCATGAGTAAGATAGGATCATAAGATGGGTCAGACATGATTTTGACCACTTTATTAAGTTTTGTTTTGTAGAAAACCTTTCTTTAAATTGAATTTTGTTTTGTATAAATTGTATCTTTTTTAATTTTAAATCACTGTTTCGTCAACAAATTGCCTGGAATTAATAAATAAGAAGTAAATAGGCCTATAGCATACATATAAACAGGCGCCGGTGCGATCTTTTGCATTGCACGTGAACTGGAGCTCGTCTCATAAATGAACCGAAACTATAGGCTACTTGCCTCACAGACATGAGAAATAAATGCGTTGGTGCGGATGGATGATGGCGGACGGATGAGTTTTGTGATGCGGTTGCGGATGAAATAATAGCCCATCCGCGCATCTCTAATACGAATGGAATGTTATTACGTGTCATGGAACATTGCGCTCCCCAACTCGCGAAAGGTCGTATTTGCTCCATCTTTTGATGATAAGTTTTGTTTAGAAAACCTTGAATCCATGTAAGACACAATGTCATTAGAATCAATGAATCTATGTCATTAGACACAACGTGCACACATGTGCAGGCCAATGTTTTTTTTGCGGTGATGGCGGTGACGAGCTCAGACCTGCGGTAGGCGTCACATGACCGCGGTATTGCGGTAATACGGTAACCGTCCAAGCCCTATTTGGTACAGTATTCTGATAAACAACATATTTGCATGATCCTGTAATATAAGCATTGCTGTGATGACAGTACTCAGAGAAAAGCAACATCTTCTGCGACAGTAAGTCACCGTGAAGAATGTTTCATTGCCGCTAAGAGACAGAGTCAACTTGATACTGTATCTCTGTCTCACGGCACTTTCATGCACCTTTCCGCCGTATTCTTATCTCTCTCAGGACGGAGACTAATCTGAACAGTGTGAAATGTTCTGTACGTCCCAGCGATAGAGCAATGGGACTTGTGGACTGAGACAGGCTCTGGCATCGACGGAGGTCACCCAAGGTCAGCCGCCTCCACTGTCTGGTTCAATCTGTGTAGTGTTTCGACAATTCACAAGAGACTTCGCCTGATCCGACTGGGATGAGGATTAATGTGATAGATGTGTTTTGGTTTAGGCTCTGAAAGAAAATTAAAAGCATCAGCCGTAAATTAATATACTTTTTGCGAAGTCAGTTAGATTAATGATGTCGCTACTGGTTCAGGTTGACCTTTCCACACCTTCATGATAGAAACTGGTTATTGCCTTAAAGAGAAACAGGCATGTGAATAACCTCTGAATGCTTACCAGTCGGGTTGTAAATCATGCTTGTTATTGAAAATAAAGCTGTTTTTGAACAAAAAACGCTAAGCGACTAAATTATATCATTGGATGTCCTTGCACACTATCTATTGCTGCTTCCAGAAGCCTGTTTACAAACGTACAATAATGCCAGAGGACATAAATATGTAAGTACAGGGATGACAGAGAAATTCACTGCGCCAGACAAAAAGAAATGGTTCCAATTTAGTTTGGAAAGCACAGCACAATAAATGAGTCTACGGCGTGCTACAGCATGATTAAGAGACTACATACATCATAATGCAAATAACGTGCAAAAATAATATCTGACATTTTAGTGCGATGTAGACAACCTGTTTAATCAACGGATGGATGGATGGATGGATGGATAGATGGATGGATGGATGGATGGATGGATGGATGGACGGACGGACGGACGGACGGATGGATGGACGGATGGAATATTGTGAGAATCTACTAAACGTGCTTTAGTTTTAATTCTATACTTCTCACTGACACAAACAAATCAAAAACACCTTGAATTCATTCAATATCACGGTAGCTGTTCCACTTTCTCCTCAGACTTTCCTCACAGATCTGATATCGGCACATCTCAACCAGCGGCAGCTGCGAGTGTGCTCTTATCACGGCATAGAGACAACAAAATGGGAATGTCATGAGAGGCCAGCTTGCTGAAGAGAGAAGATGTGAAGAGACTAGTAAAAAGTACTGGGAGTCCCAAAACCTAAATGCTGCAGCACTCCATCAGTGGAGATCCTTTGCACAGATTACAGCCAGACCAACACACAAACAGACACGAATGGAGGACACTCAGAAACAACCAATTACTATATGGCAGCACATCCTACAGGATTTCAGTGAAAGACATTACGATACTGCCAGGGAGAAACATTAAGGGATGCATTTCTGCATATTTATAGAGATCAATCAAATATTAATTGGCCATAAATGTTTCTTTGCATCTACATATTTTCATAATCGACTCATTGGTGGATGATTTGAGTGACGTGTCCACATAAAAGAAGCCCCAGCGCTTTTCCCCCAAGTTCTTGAATGCATTCACTGTGAAATAAAGTTTGTTAATGACGTTTTCTTGATTTCATTAATGATAAATGACTAAATAATCATAATATTGACATTTTTTAATTAAAACTAAGAAAAATAACATCTCAAGATCATTTTTTCAGAAAAAAAAAATTTTCTCCTTTTTGAATAATTTAATCATGATCAATTACATTGAACCGAATATAAAAAAAAAAAAAAGAAATTGGTTAACTTTTGCACTAAAATTCTATTTCTGTCAGATAAAATTAGATGTCATTTTAATGAGATTAAAGTGACTAAAAAGAGTGAATATGAAATGACAAAATACAGAATAATATGTCAAAAGTATGACTAAATTAAACGCTGTGTAAAAACAATAATTAAGCTGTCACTTCTAACAGTCTAGACACTTGCGTAGCTGCCTTTCAAAAGAGGAACCAAAAAAATAGGCTTAAAAACTATAACCTTTTATTTAAAAAAACTATCATGAGTCCTCATGCAAAAAAAATTGTAATATAGAGCAGGACAAAATATAAAGTCGACCAGTCGATCTGAAGCATAAGCCGCTTTCCGACCGGAGGAACCTTTTCACAGTTCCTAGAACTATTGGCTAAAGTACCCGGATGTCGGCGTGTTCGCACCGCAGGAACTAGGAACGATTTTAGTTCTAGGAACTCCATTTGGAGGAACTAATTTAGGTCCTACTTTAGAGTAGGGTCTAAACCAGCACTATAGGAACTACCTGTGACGTTAGTGTTCGCTGATTGACCAAACGCACGTGGAACACCAGCACCCGCCATTTTTAAAACAGCTATAATGTAAACACACAGATTATAGCCTATATATTTACTCCATAAACTAACTATACAAACATGGAAAACAGTGATAGATGGGTCTCTAAACCTTTATGCTGAAGAGAAAATCCAACGCAACTTTGAGGGGACCAAGCCAAACATGATTATGTTTATCTGCCCAGCTAGCAACACTGGACATCAACCACACGGCATAGGCTAATAACCTTTTTTTCATATACTGTCTACTTTACTTTCTATAACAGTTCTATCTAATAACATATTAAACAGTACTGTTAGACAGATCGCTAACTAATAAACACAGAGAATGCGAGCATTGTTTGCTCTGGCGTTCTCAGCGCCACCAAAATAAAGGTCCGTCGCGCCGTCAAAATAAAAGTCACCGTGCTTGCGTCACTCCCTTACCCCTCCTACCAGTTCCTATGGCCACTTGGCCAGTGCGAACGCAAACAGCAAACCCGAGTTTGGGGGAGAGTAGTTCATAGAACTGTTTAGAAGTGGACAGTTCCTATAACTAAGTTCCTGTAACTACTTGGTCGGAAAGCGGCTATAGAGAGATATATATTCCTCATTAGCGGCTGTTTCTATGGGCTGCTATACATAAGCCGTCCGCCATATTGGAACAGACAAAGCTGGTCCGTGAACATTCGAGAGCAAGTTGACTGTGCGTCTGCAACCATGGTTAGATGCATGTATGAATATCTATATCTGCAATAGACTTCAACAGATGATTTTTCAAAACTAGCACAATACAACAAGACAAAGGCGTTAGCTTACACAACATTAAAAAGTTGCCATAGTTTAAAAACTTGTTAATACACACAAACCAACACATTCTCGACGGTGAAAGGTTATTCCATTTCTTCAAAACACTCAAAGCAGCAACACGTCTCAATTATATTGACAAGTGAGTCTCCCTTTCAATGTACCACCACTGAAAATACTGAACTTAGCAGTCAGCCTCAATAATTGACTATTTTATCATTATCTTTTTATAATAACTGACTCTGGATGCAACCACCATCTCTTATTTTCTTCAATTACATCCTACAAATCAATTGCACACCATTATAGAAACATGCAACTAAAACAATAACGCAAATAAACATCTAACTCAGGGTAAGGCTGCACCAGCCATTCATAAGTTCTCACTTAAATTAAAATGTAAAGTGCACAATAGAAGCTCAGTTTGTAACGAACTCTGTACTTTATCCTGTTGCACCATTCGTTCTTAAAGGGGTAATTCACCACTGGCAAAATGGGCTTTCAATAAAATTTGGCTGCCTATGTAGTAGAAAGGTGAAATTAAAAATGTAATCGGTGTTACCCGACTAGAGAAAACAAGAGAAAGAAGCCTACTCTTACAATAACTGCTTTGATAAAGGGATGGTTCGTAGTAAAATCAACCTTGGGTCCTTTGCACCATGACCTCGAGCCAAACACCCCCCCAGAAGCCTTTATTCCCTTGGCTGAACATTATTAAAGCTTGTTTAGAGATATCAGCTGGATGGCTTTGTGCAGGCGCTAAGTGTTGACAACTTAGTGTTAACTAATAATTGTTGCAAACTGGTATTACCAACAAAATATTAGTGCATTCCTGGAACTGGGCGTCGTTACACAACATCGTTATATATTGCTTTCTGCCAGGACTTTTACAGGCTTTTCCCAAATAACGGAAGTGACCTCGACGTCCGGGTTAGCAGTAGCATGAGCCGTCAGGCAAGTGTTATTTAAATAAACTCCTGATGTACTTACAAACTTTCCAATGCCTCGTTTTATGAGTACAGAACCTATTTGTACTACTGTAGAAGTTTGGTGCCATTCCGAGCATTATTAGTGGAGTAATTTATGAGATACAACCTTGGATCCACTAAGCCATTTGGCTGAGATCTCTAAATAAGCTCTAACTTTAATAATGTTCGACCAAGGGAAAAAAGGCTTCTGGGGGGGGGTGTTAGGCTTGAGGTCATGGTGCAAAGGACCCTACACTCTCAGAAAAAAAGGTACAAAAGCTGTCACTGTGGTGGTACCTTTTCAAAAGGTACACCTTTGTACCTAAAGAGTGCATATTAGTCCCTCAAAGGTACATATTGGTACCGAAATTGCGTACATATTAGTACCTAAATGGTACATATTAGAACCCTTTTGAAGGGTTCTGTCCCAGTGACAGCTTTTGTACCTTTTTTTCCTGAGAGTGTAGGTTGATTTTACTCAGAACCATCCCTTTAATAACCCTCTGCCGATCTGACTGTTCGTGGCCAGGGATACAAAAATGCAGAATCATCTGTCGTTTTCACCAAAGCTACCAGCTAAAGCGACACATTAAAGGCAGATGTAGCTAGTAGGTCGTAAGCACTCTGTAAAATAATGCGTAATCACATAATTTATGTTTACCCTCAATGTTCCAATAGCAGCTTTACAATTTGTGTATTTAGGCTTATTCTTGATTTCAACTTCCTTTGCCTCACGCAACTAGCAATAAGTATAAATTTCCACTTAGTTATAAATAACAGTAGTATTTTAACATGGAAATTGCATTAAGAAAACTGTATTTGAAATGAATAAGGATCAATAAATAAATACTGATACAAAAAAATACAGATTTTATTTGACATGCACAACAAGGACTGACGCACAAAGTCGGGTTTGTGTTGAAAAGCAGCTAACAAAGTAATTTATTCACATAATTTTTCTCTTACTCCTGGTCAGATGCTTCTGTAAATATTTAGTTTATATGTAGAGTTACATTTCAAATTATGTTTAATATTACAATGCAAAAATATTTAGCAGTGTGTAAATTGTATATTAGTGATAGTGTCTATTTACGTCAAAACAAGGTTAAGTTGTAACTTACGCACAGCTGATGCAACTGGCCCGAGAAATATAGGCTTGATTTCACAGACAGGGCTTAGACTAATCCAGGATTAAGCCTTAGTTCAATTAGGACATTTAAGTTGTTTTTATGAATGTGTCTTATAAAAAACCATTACTGGTGTGCATTTTGAGACAAAACAATGGCACTGACATATTTTAAGATATATCAGTACACGTTAAAACAGCTTAAACATGCATTTTAGTCTGGGACTTAAGCCTTGTCTGTGAAACCGGGGTATAAACTATTCAGAAATTCTTCCAAAATAACCGCTTTTAAAATAAACACAACCTTTGTATTTTGTGGCAAGGCACTAAACTAACATGCAAAACCCTCATTCATGCATCGGTTTAAAAGCAGCAGGCATTTGATGTGTATTTGCTTAATGCGGTCACAGTCTGGGAGTGTAGAGTCCAACGGCATCAGGAATGATATGAACACAGGATTGAGGAGTGGCGGTGAGAGCCAAGAGCCCAGGAGTGCCGTATTAAGGCAAGACACCACAGGTGAAGAGGGTTAAAAAACTATTATATATCACAATATGTCCCTAGTTAATTCATCATGGTACATGAAGACTTACATTTTTTGTATTGCATGCTTTCTGAAATGTTCAAATATGCAGATGAGACATTAGCCTCAATTAAAAAATGTACTCATTTGCATATATTCCCAAACAGAAATATGAACATTGGTTCAAAATTCTTGTTGAAATATTGGAGTTAAAGGTTTTTTTTACACAAGGGAATTTCTTTTTTTTATAACTCCATAAATCAGAAAATACTGTCAACAGCCAGGAAAAAATTCAATAAAATCAGATGAATGATTTATAAACAACACCCTTTAATAAAAACCTTAAGAAAATACATAAAATAGGAATAAAACTGATTGGATAACTAGTTCAGAGCAGAAAAAAAAACTCATTTTAAGAAAGATTTGTTTTGTATTGTGTCAGTAAATCAACAGACACAAATATGAAAAAGTGTCATAAAATAAACACTAAAATGTGTATTTTGGATGTTTTCTTTCCACTAGTCTGAAAGAAGTCAAAGTTATAGAAGCAAAGTAGCCCAAAATCTCAAAACTGACCAGTTTATGAAAAAAAGAACAATGGTTTGCCTGGAGTGTCTTGCCTTAAAGTTGGCATGAAACAGAAGTAGCGATAGTCTTTTCTTCCCTATTGTGATTTGTGGTTTGCTATTGGCTGATCTCATGTGAGTGACAGGTTAAGCCCCGCCCTCAAGCCAGTAAATAAGAGAAGAGATGCTGCAAGTTATTTTGATTAAAGATTACAATGCACATTAATTTAAACTAAACAAAAAGACGTGGATGGATTAATCACATATAAGAAATACTGCAATACTGCATAAAACAAGACTTTATTTCATGGTGACTTTAAAAGAAAGACACCCAAGTAGTCGTGAATTGTTCTGAAAAATGATGGTGTCGTCAAAAAAACAGTGAATAAGTGAATCTATCGGCTGCAGGGGGAAGGATGAGTGGGAGAGAGAGAGATGAAGCAGGTTGTGCTGCAGGACGGGGGACGCTTGCAGAGAGCAAACGCTGGGAAACGTCTGCATCACCTGCTATTGCACGGTCAATGCACTAACAACAAAGCAAAGCCAGTCACCGGTGGCACAATGCGCACGCTGAGCTCGGGACCTCTGATCTACGTTCGTGTTGTCTAATGAGGATCACAAGCCAACAATCGCCGCTGGCGTCTTGTTAAAATCTCTAAAAATGTGTGGCACAGCTCCACGGCATAGCCGGTGGGCTGACCCAGAAAGCCATGCTTGGTCGCTTAAGTCAAAGGAGCGCTGATCCATCCGTTTAAACGTCTATCCTGACCCCATCTGAGATATGAATCATGGCTGTGCATCAGCAGAATCCGCTGCGGAGAGCGTCCGGCCGCTGACTATGAATTAATGAGCACTCCATCATCTCCCAAGCTGCCATCTACCCATTCATTTAGCAGCCCACTCGTACAAATCATCCAAAGCCAATATTAAGAGTCTAACAGCTGAGTAACCCCTCCCACTGGCATCTGGGATAATGCTGTCACTGAGATAAATGCTACAACCCAAGGGTTTTATTCCAAACCTGCGAGGAATCTTGAATTGGGTTCTTGTCTTTAACAAAACTTTTCTTCCAGAGTTAGTCTGGTTTCCCCAACTGGGGTGCGTTCCCGAACAACGACGTAACTCGCTGCTTAACTACCATAGTACGATGCATCGTTGAAAAAATCAACTAGCGAGTCACGACTGTTTCCCGAAACCGTATTGTCGCAAAGTGGTCGTTCAGCCACGTTGGTTAATGACGTCACGCACATGGTGGGGTAATAACTTCTTTTAATGAATCTGTTTGAGATCGAATTAACGCTAGATGTTTTGCTATAAATTACGGACATGACATCTGAGGACTATTTCTCATTTTTCTCAGTTATTTTGCTTTATTTCCCGATTCAATCATAGGCTCATTCTTACGCACTAGAGCACGTTCGCACATGCGCACTCTTAAAAAACTACGCTTTAAATCTCTTGACAAACTAAACGACGTAAATGACATTTGTATGTATTCTAAGTAAAAGACACAGGTTGTACTGAACGTCAGCTTGATTATTTTGCTCAAGATAAGGATTTATTAAGTCCACATGTCATGCAAACTAGAAACTATGCTTCTAACCACAGGTCGAGAGCTGTCGTTCCAACTACACAACTTTGTGATGCTGTTTGCGAATGTTCGTTAGAACGATGGTTTCAGAAAACACCGACTTGTTGAACTATGCTGATAACGACGGAACTTGCGAACATAGTTGGCTAACGATGCTTTTGGGAAACGCACCTCTGGATGGTTAAGGTGCCCAATCTTAAAGGACCAGTTCACCTCTAAATGAAAATTTCCTGATAATTTACTCACCCCAATGCCATCCAAGATGTTCATGTCTTTCTTTCATCAGTGGAAAATAAATAAGTATTTTGAGGAAAACTTTTCAGGATTTTTCTACACACAATGGACTTCAATGGCAACCAGAATGTTGAAGTAGAAATAAGAGAAATAAGGGTCTTATCTAGCGAAACGATCAGTCATTTTCTAAAAAAAAATTAAATTTTATATACTTTTTAACCACAATTGTTCGTCTTGTGCTGGTCTGCGATGCGCCACATATTACGTCATCATGTTGGAAAGGTCACAAAAAAAATATATAATAATAATAAGAAGAAATTAAAACAAAGATGTCGGACGATTTTGAAGTTGGAGGAGAAAATGAGATGGAATTTTTCGCCCTTCCCTACCTTTATGAACCGGAGTAAATAGACAAATAACTTTCCAATGTGATGACGCAATGCGTGGCGCGTTGCAGACCAGCACAAGACGAACAACTGTGGTTAAAAAGTATATACTTTTTAATTTTTTTTTTAGAAAATGACCGATCGTTTTGCTAGATAAGACCCCATTCCTAATTTCTTTTCCACTGAAGAAAGAAAGGCATGGACATCTTGGATGGCATTGGGGTGAGCAAATTATCAGGAAATTTTCATTTTGAGGTGAACTAATCCTTTAAAAGGAGTATGTTCCTCACATTTACAATAGGGATGCATCAATTTTGACTGCTGGAAATGTTTGGCTAAAAGCAAGAAAAAAAAAAAAACAGACCGAAAGACTTGCTCAAAATAATTGCATAATAGAAACTTTAACATTGAGGGAAAAGCAACATGCATGTACAATTATTCAGGTAGCTTGTTAATCAGTTACACTAATTGGAGGTGTTATGTGTAATTTAAGTGTGATCACTATACAATTTAATATAATTGGTTGTTTTGGGGGAAGGAGGTTCTGTTTCAGCCAAGAGGTTTCATCACAAGTTTCCATGCCAGAAAAATTAGCTCAACACGGACCAATGTTTTATGCCCACTGGTTAGGTGAAAAATGTGGGGCTAAAAATAAGAGAAAATAGAGCATAACCCCTAGCTGAAAACATTGCATAACAGAAACATTGACATAAGAGAAAGCAAAGCAGCATGCTTGTGAAATTCAGGTTAACATATTAGCATATTCACCATACAACAGCTTATTAAAAATGAAATAAGCATATATATATATATATATATATATATATATATATATATATATATATATATATATATATATATATATATATATATATATATATATACACACACACAAACACAATTAATAGAATTGATTCTTCCAAACAAAGGTTAATTATAAAGTTAATCATTGTCAGCTTCAGCCAAGAATATTCATTTCAGTGCATCACTAGTTTGCCAAGAATAAAAGACATTACTGGGATGAAAAAAAAAATGGCTCCACTCCAGCTATTTTTTTTTTTTTTTTTAACTGTTGGCAAACCAGGAAAAAAAAGTTTGCAAAACAACACCTGACTGATAGCAGAAAATTAAACAGAGGTCTAATCAGCAAAGCCGTCGACAGTGGAAAAGCACAATGTGACGCCATTCAGATGAATAAGCAGCAAAAACAACTTCATCTAATTTTTATTCCGGTCATGTTTATTTTAATAGTCACATTTAAATAAATCCCGACTGAGAATTAAGTCACACAGGAAATTAAAGCGATTAAAAAAATGAAAACTCATAGACTGTGATGAGCCATGTTTGTTTAAGGGCAGGTTATGCAGAAACACAATCAGTGACGTAATCACCAGTAACGTTTCAGTGGAAAAGGAGTTTCTTTATCCAATTAGATCGGACTATGAAAAGTTCATCTGCAGTCAAAGCCAAATAATCCTAATATTTCATACTGGAATCGCACAATTGAGCGCTGAACTAAGCTGTCAGCTCCTGGCTCGTGTGTCAAAACAATCAGAGGGCCAAGCGTCATTTACCCTTTCACACCATTTCAACTTGCCCCATGGCTCTCGGAGCGAGTGAACGAGAGAGAGCGACTGAGAAAGAGAGAGAGAGAGAGAGTGAGGGAAGTGGGCCTCACATGATTCAACAGTCATAGGAAGCATTAGGAAGCTTTTCATCACTGTGGACTCACTCCACCCATCCATCGACCCACTTAACTGTCCTAAAACCACAGCATCTCGCGTTACTGCTGCTCTGGAAATGAGGAAACGCTCACACACAGCGACAGCGAGTCAAACACACACACACACACACACACAGCTTAATAAGTGAGGAGCATTTCATTCAACAGCATCTGAAGGACAGATGACAGTTTCAGGCAGTCGATGTGGAAACACCTGCAGTGGACTGAAATGTGTGTTTTCATTTGCCTTCCTTTCCAAACACACCCAGTTCACTACAGTTAGTCGGATTGCTACAGTAAATGACAATTTAACTAGTTAATCTGGGAGAAACCTTGTATTGTAACTGGTTTATGGCACCTGTCCACATTTTCAGTGACCTTGGAAGAATATTTCCTATTCATTTTCCCTTATAGGGATATATATATACATATATAGATATAGATAGAGATAGAGATAGAGATAGATAGAGATAGAGATAGAGATATATATATATATATATATATATATATATATATATATATATAAACAAACACACACACACTCTCACACACACACATTTAAGTACGAAGACTGCTTTGATTAGCTTGAATTAGCTTGCTTCGATTCCCAGATTGGTAGAGATTTCTTTGCAGTATCATGTGTTTTCTCGGCAGGAATTCTGCAGTTAAACGTGATTATTTTGAAAATAAGTTTAAATAATGGCTTTTCAACAAAAGCATAAACCATCATAAGCACAATCAAATTAAAACTACCCATTTAAAAACTTTATATAGGTTAAATATTATATCTAAAAACAATATATTTAGTTTACAACAAAATATGCTTATATTTAAGTATTTTGAGAGCGTAGGGAGGCCAACTCGATTACGTCGTATGCAATGCTTTATGGGAATGGGCGGAGCCAACAAGATTGTTTTCGACTTTCTAATTGGTGGAATTTTCTGTACAGTATCATGGGTAATGTAGTTCTTCACCATGAAATCTGCTGTTCTGCTGTAAGTTGAAATAATGCGGGTTGACGGCTTCAACAGAAGCAAAAACTATCGATCAACAACCTCGTCACTCACAGTAGGTCTGACTTTAAAGGTTTATATGTTGGAAAATCAATTTCCCGAAGAAGTTTTTACTTCTGGAATCCAACTGTTGCTCTCTATTGGGACTGTTTCAAGCTTGACGCATATCCAATGTAAATGTGGATATTGTAAAAATCAGGTTGAAAATTCTAAACTTACATGTGAAAAGGTTAAAAGTCAACTAATGTTCACTAAACTGAATGATTAAAATCACTTTCGTCTACCACCGATCAAACAAGCAGACATTCCCAACCAGAACTCAAGTCACTGGTCAAGTCAGTGTTGCTATGACCCATCTAACATCTACACAACACACACACACACCTTCGTAAAGAGCACGCCACAGTTGAATAAGTGACCTTTGCAACTTTTCCCTCGTTACATCTCACCACATCGCTCCATTTATTTCCCACTCCAGTCAGAAATGCCCCAGAAAAAAAAAGTCAGATTGCACCTCTAAAACAAGTACACTTAAATAACATCACAAAAAGGTTAATCCATTCAGTCAGATGCACTGCCGTTCCGACTAACCTCTAATGCTCTTTGGAGTGCATGTTATTTCAATGCATTCCCCCTTTAATTTGCAACACAAGGCATGAGCGAGACACGGGGAGGGAGGGAGCTCATCCTCCTCCTCTTGTACTGTTGCCCAATCTGTGGCCTGTTAGGCAGTAGGCGGAAACTAATGACCAACATGAGTGTGTTCATGAGCTGTTTATTTTGCAGCATTCCCAAGACGCTGCAACAGCTGCCAAGCAAAAGCCAAAAGAGATCGGTCTTTAGCCAGCGACACAAGAACAGCCTTTCAACGGCCAGCGCAACCTTTGCTTCGCACGCCGCTCCAGGTGTAGATCACAGGTCATCTCCTTCAACACCTCGATTATTCGCCTCTGTTCCTCATCTTCCTTTTCGAAGACCATTGGAGAAAGACAAAGGGTTCAATAGCAGAGCTCCAGGAGTAAATATCCCATTTACTGTGTCCATAGAAACATTTATTTTTAGTGAAAATGCAAAAACTGTTCAGGATTATTTAAGCTTCTGTAGTTGGTATGATTTCAACTTCATAATTTTTTTTTTAAAAAAGCCAAATTTCACCAGTTATATACACTGCCAGACCAAAAAAAAAGTCACTGTTTGGATTTAAATAAGCAAATGCTTCAGGGATACTTCACCGATTAGCATTAAGCTTTGTATCAGTAGAAACCCGGTAGTATTTTCGAGTGACCGTGCTTCCCTCCCTCATGTCCCCCTGAGACGAGAGATTTCTGTATTGTGTGTCTGGAACAAAACCTCAGATGACGCAAAAATCGTCATTTATCTCATCAGAGGCTCTTGTGTCCAGAGGCGAGAGACTCCAGCCAGTAGGAGGAGCTCGTCCCGCATGTCTTCAACCCGCCCATAGGGGGATCTCACCATAAAACACCGTCTTTTCAGTTTCCAGTCGACTAGTAGCCTAGCTGTATCATTTCTCCCGATACTGCCCTCTGTAACCGGGAGGCGTGTCTTGGGAGTGTCCTCCTAGGGCAGCGAAGCAAGTGCATTCTGGGAGTTGTTGTCTTTCATCCACATGAGCCAAAAATACATTTTCTGGCTTTTCTCAGTCTAGAAGGCACCAACTTCTAAAATAATTTCACATTTCTACTACATAAATGGCCCAATTTAAATACACATTCATCTTTCCAGCGTTGAAATATCCCTTTAAGAGTCTATGATTGGATCATTATTCCTGTGATTATTGTGTTTCTAGCATGTTATATTCTTCTAACCCTATCTGATGGAGTGTGTGGCTTTTCATTTCTAAAACAACCATGTAGGAAGACACATCATGGCCATATTCATATCATTTTCACATATGAAATTTTCACAAATTCATTGAAAGTCTTTGGGATGTGCTGGAGGAGACTTTACAGAGTGCAGGACTCTTGCATTATCAAAACAAGATCTTGACCAAATACTGATGCACCTCTTGATGGAAATAACATAACATTTATTTCCATCAAGAGGTGCATCGATTTTTGGTCAAGATCTTGTATAAGGTCTGGACTCGATGAAAATGATTCTTCATGCTCCCTCCCAAACAATCTTTCACAATTTGAGCCTGATGAATCTTGGCTTTATCATCCTGGAATATGGCCATGATGTGTCTTCCTACATGGTTGTTTAAGAAATGAAAAGCTACACACTCACACTTCAATTAGGGTTAGAAGAACTGTTGCCAAACATATAACATGCTAAAAAACACAATAATCACAGCAACAATGATCCATTAATAGACTCTTAAGTAGTTAGCCTACTTTTGAAATTGTAATGTACCTTTTTATTTGATTTTTATTTATTTATTTATTTATTTATTTTCCTTGTTTTGTTTTTCCTTGTGGTTGGAATTTTTGTTGTTCCTTCTGTTAAAGTTGGAAAATGTTCAATAAATATATATATATTAAAAGAGAAAAAAAAAAGAAGAAAAAAGTAGTTAGCCTACATTATTTAAATCCAAACAGTGACTTTTTGTTGGCCGGGCAGTTTATAATAACAACATATATTATATACAATATATTTAGATGTACACAAGTATATTTTATGCATACATTTAAATATTACAGAGTTAACAGCTTTCTACAGAGCCAATGGTTTTAAAGATACTTGGCTTACGATGCATCTTGGAAATGCAATGGTTAGTTTTTCTCAAAGAATGTATTAATTCCTTGCAGGGAAAAAAAAAAAAAGTGAATTGGAGAAGCGTGTGGGCGCTCACGTTTGCGCTCTTTTGGGATTAAAAAGAGTTATGAATTCTCTGCACAGTGACCACAGCAAAAGTCTGCATCCCAGCGTCCTCTGGCTAGCCGTGCTATTCCTGGGTGACACAGAAAAAGCATCCTCGCACACTGCAGTGCTTTTTAAGGAATTCTGACAGACTTGAGCCAATGGATCAAATACCACAAGCCACTTGCTGCTTCTGAGCGTCGCTCCTTCTCGAAATCCCTTAGTGACTTTGTGCCAGTATAATGAATGACCCCATATCACTCTTAATCTCTGGCCATCCGCCATTTGCCGCTGCAGTAACATGAGCAAGTTCCTCACAACGCCACTGGTCAGAGTTTCTCCCATTGCAGGTCTTAGATCAGTATGTGGTCTCATTTCAAGTGCGTGAGCAACAGTTTTGGGCCTCCAGGTATCGTCAACGCAGCAGTAAAGGGGTCCAGGGCGTCTGTGCGCTCAAGGTAATCCACAGAGAGAAAGAAAAAAAAGGTGCATTCAAGCAAAAGACGACGCACATGACTCAGTCCTCAGATTTGTCCGGCGTTGAGATTGCAGTTGGATCATCGGAGGGTATGGCGTGTCCCAGAAGTGTTGGCCTAAGTAAAGCAGACAGTGATGCAGCGTCCACATGCCTCAGTGGAGCAGGAAAGGTCCAGAAAGGGTTAGGTTGTCAATCCTGACGTGATGAGATGCATCTCGTGAGTTTCAGCTCAAATCCTTGTGTTAAATCAGCCTCCAACTGCCTTGAAAAGCTCAGCCCTGGACTGGGTTGGGAACAAAACTACAAAGCACACACCATGCATACAAATTGTACATGAAGTAGGAAGCAGTTTGATAGACCATAGTGGTGAAAATAATGTCCTTGCTAAAAAAAAAATTGTTCACAGCTGTACATCTATTCATTCCAGACCGACAAAGACGACACAACAAGGGCTTTTGCTTAAAGATCTTCTCACATGCAATGTAAACCATTCAGATGCAAGTTCAATTTAGCGACAGATGCACCATTTTTTCACCATAAATAAATGTGCATGATATGCTACTGATAATGCTGCTCTAATAATACTGTTTGGTCATATTAAAGCACAGATGACGAAGAAAATAAAGCAATTGTGTTACTTTATATCAGTAACTCTTCCAACAACCAATGCATTTTAATGCATATTTAAATATTACATATCGATGCATACTTGCATATTAAAAACACATTCACTGATTAAAATAGTCTTGAAAAAGCCACATTCACTACTAATTTAAAACAGCCCATTACGGTCTAAAAATAACATATCGATCAGCTCCTCTCCAGCCAAGACACGCATCCAATCAAACACACCACGACCGGCTAAACGAAAAGCAGCGCATGAAAACCACATGAAGGGCGCAACAGTTTTTGTCCTGTAGACAAGAGCTGAACAAATAAGGGTTAATATGATTCACTGGGTGGAAAACCAACAAGTTGAGCCTGTTCAACCAACAGAGCATTGAATCACACGGGCCTGTCAAGCCCTCCGTCACTCCTTCACCCTCACGGTAATTACTTTCTTTTTTTTTTCTCAAACAGGGTGGGAAAGAGCTTGTGTATGCCTTCAGTGTGCGAGCAAAAGCATTTGTGAAAACGATATGGTATGAGTGTGTGTGTGTGTGTGTGTGTGTGTGTGTGTGAGGGGGCGGCGATCTGAAATCACGGCTGCTGTCAAACAAGCAAAAGAGAGCGAAATATCCTCCTTCCGCCAGGAGCTGAACCTCCAACTCACTTGATAAAGCAACGGGCTCCTTCGAACGTATATCCTTCCTCCCATCCGGTGGGTAAATCTGAAAAGGAGACACACGGGGACAATGAGTTTTGCATGCAAAAAGCATCTTTCAAGAGTGAGTGGCTGCAGCGGGCAGCACATCTCTCAATGATCTGCAGATCTGCCCACAAGCATTGCTGTGCTCCTAATGCATCTGTGTACTGCAGCTCAACATGTCACTGTGGATCATTCACCTTGCATTGTGACAAAGAAACTGTTAATGCTTTCATAAATCAAGTATTAGGGATTTCAGGCGTATGGAAGTTTCAAAATAAGAGTGGTATGAGGAACATGCATGCTGTCAAATGATCTAACGAGTGCCATATAAATGACAGCTGTCAATCAAACGGACCTCACGGGGGGGGAAATGACCACGCAACCCTTCGGATATGTAAATAAGCAAATGCGAGTTGTCAAATACCGCGCGTTCAGGTGTACTGCATGCATGCGACGCGACGCGAACGCGCTGACATTGTGCGCGTCGCGTTCTGCCACAGCTGCGGTTCTGCAGCTGCATTGATTGCATTTCTCCGCGCTATTCTCACGCACTGATTTTCCCCACTGATAAACGCGGTTAAACGCCTCTTACCTGGAGTTTTTCTGTGCCCTGTAATGACGGCTTCTCCCGTGACTGGATGCAGCCAGGTTGTGCTCTTCGCTTCTTCACTGTTGGGTGAGGAAAAAGGGGGAGAGAAGGTGAAAATTAAACAACCGACGAGAGGCATTCGAGACGAAACGAGCCCCAACTTTCCACCCCGCGGATATTTACTTGATAAAGAACACGCGTCCGTCCCGGGTCACGCCGTAACTCCATGAGGAAGGCAGGCACGACAGCCAGTCCGGGTTCAGGTCCGCCGCCATGTCTGAGCACTGAGAAGCGCTCGAGCTCGGAAACTCGGGATTCCTTAGCAACGGTGTCCAGGGCGCAGGCGGGAGAAGCGAGAGAGCCTCTGGGGGGGGCGGGGTTTACGCGCGGACCAATCACATGACGCGATGACGCGAATCAGTTATTTAGTATTCGAATTACATTTTTTGTTTTTGTTTTGTGTTCGTTGAATATTATAAAAATCCACGCAAAGTTTAAAGTTGTAGGCTATTTGTTGTAGTACCTTATGAAAACCTTTTTAATATTATTATTATTTATATAAAAAAAAAAAACATAAAACTGTAAATTAAAAATTTAGCACGTAGAGTTTAAGTATGCATTATGTTTTTTATTAGTACTACATTGAGCAAAATAAAGTTGAGGTTAACAATAAATAAATATAAATAAACGTTGTTTATGCCTATAGATTTGTTATTAAACATCATAATAAAAAATATTGGGAAAAAACTGATGCATTCAGTATCAAATCAGATCGTTTGTAAACATCTGTTGTTGCTTTGTCATAAATGAGGTACATTTTGAGAATTTTCATTTGTAAATAAAAATATTTTGCCATTAAAATCATAAAATTAACTATATAAATGGATAATAATTAAAGAAATAATAAAATAAAATAATAAATTGTATTAATAAATAAAATAATTTGTTAATATAAAATAAAAATAATAATAATAATTTAAAAATAATAAAAATAGTAAAATAAAACAACCTCAAAGCAGGATTTCATGGGGTAAAACTTAACATTTAAACAAATTAACACTGAAAGTAAAATATAATCTGTCACTTTCAAACATTACATAAATATCTTCATGTCTAACATTTTAATCTAGCTTATGTTATTTTGTGGGGTAAATAAATCAACATTATTTATATATCACATTTAAAAACAAAATAAATTTTTGCTTACAGAATACATGATACAAGTACAAAAACACAGTCATGACATTACAATGAGTGCTGTGATTAATCGCACCCAACATAAATGTTTGTAAAATATATATATATATATATATATACTGTATTTACACACACACACACTTATTGTATATTTACAAACTTTTATGTTAGATGCGATAGATGAATCGATTTGACAGCACTTATACAGTGTTATTTTTTTTCTTAACCGTACATTCAGAATTATTCACAGCACTTTAGCTTCACATTTTCACAGGTTTGAATAATGTGAACTCATGCTGTGACTGTGCTAACCCAAACATAGCGACTCTTACCGTTCAGAGTGTCTCTCTCAGGTCAGTCTTCAGATACGAGTGTGAGATGTTGTCATCATGTCTTCTACACAGCTCGATCAGTGATCTCCTCATAGATGACCCTCATCTGATCTCATCTTTACACTGAACCGTGTGTCCAGACACTAAACGGCCTTATAGTGGCTCCCTCGTCTCTTAACCAGCTATAAATCCAGCCAATTAGTAATCCAGTCTGTCCAAAGAGCTTAAAACAGATTAGCGCTGGTGTCTAAGACTAGGGACCCGTCTGGTGCAGGTTGCTCTTCCGTTATTTTACGGATAAAACATTCAACATTTTATCAGCTATGTTATTAATGAAAGTAGATGTTTACATTTTCAGTGTGCAAAAGCTAGGGTGTTTCCAGGGTGTTGCTATGCAGTTCCTAAAATGTTCAGAGTGGATTCTAGTATATGATCTGTGGGATTTTCTCTCTCATTTGATCATGAAAATCATAAATATAATCATTTAGAAAAGCAATAGCACACCTCACCCTCAACAATAGCGCAAGAAATAGTGATGCTTGCCAGTGTTATTTTAGTATCATTAACTTACTATTACTTTTAAATTAAAATATGAATAATTTAGTATTAGTTGATTACACACACACACACAAATATATATAGGCCTGTGTGAGTGTGTGTGTGTGTGCATATATATCACACATAGCCTATATATATTTACAAACTTTTGTTAGATGTAATTAATCATGATTAAATGATTTGACAGCACTATTATATAATAATTTATAATAAATACATATTTGGCTATAATAAATAGGCTACTGCAATAATAAGCATTTATTTTAATGCAAGTAACGAAAAAGATTTTGGCTTCTGCAAACATCGACTTGTTTTAGATAAGAACTTAGCATGACATTAGCATCAACTTTTATGTGAAAGGGCATCATGATAAGCGGACCTGAATTGAAACGTAAGCTGGTGCGCCGCCTCTCTCGGCTCTATTTCTCCTTGAGTGTGTGTGTCGCACACATAATTAGTGGCGGTTCAGGAGGCGTACGGTGAATTTAGGATCCGCTGCTGTCACCCGGTTTGAAGTGTATTCCTGAGCGATTCTGCGACGTCAAAGATACTCAAGATTGCCATCAAACTTCCACATGTTCTGCAGCTCTTCTTTCCCACTGATATTAAATGGGCGACGGCTTCTCATAATGAATATTGATGAGGCTTTCTTACGACTGAAGCCTGTCTGAGATGAGCTACATCCCCTAATCGCATCACTTCAGCTTTTCATACGACTGCTAAACTCAAATTTAGTTCTGATAAATACCCGCACATATACATCACTCACAAGTGGTGTTTTCTTAAGGATGTGACTGCTTTACTCTGCTCTGATTGGTCAGATGGCCCAGGCTGTTGTGATTGGTCTACTCTGCTCTGATTGGTCAGATGGCCCAGGCTGTTGTGATTGGTCTACTCTGCTCTGATTGGTCAGATGGCCCAGGCTGTTGTGATTGGTCTACTCTGCTCTGATTGGTCAGATGGCCCAGGCTGTTGTGATTGGTCTACTCTGCTCTGATTGGTCAGATGACCCCAGTCTGTTGTGATTGGTCTACTCTGCTCTGATTGGTCAGATGACCCAGTCTGTTGTGATACTCTGCTCTGATTGGTCAGATGGCCCAGGCTGTTGTGATTGGTCTACTCTGCTCTGATTAGTCAGATGGTCCAGTCTGTTGTGATTGGTCTACTCTGCTCTGATTGGTCAAATGGTCCAGTCTGTTGTGATTGCTCTACTCTGCTCTGATTGGTCAAATGGTCCAATCTGTTATGATTGGTCTACTCTGCTCTGATTGGTCAGATGGCCCAGTCTGTTGTGATTGGTCTGCTCTGCTCTGATTGGTCAGATGACCCAGTCTGTTGTGATTGGTCTACTCTACTCTGATTGGTCAGATGGCCCAGTCTGTTGTGACACTTTGATCATTGAAATTTTGCAGACCTTTTAAATTCACAAACACCTATATTACACACTGCATGAAATCCGAAAAAGCATAACAGAGGCACTTTAATTGCCTTTAATTGCACTTTAAAGCATGTGACTTGTATTTGACACGTGCTGTTTCCAGTTGTCTGTCTCATTGTTCTGGGTGTCTCACTTGAG
>NC_137125.1:52911730-52969724 GCF_949319135.1 Squalius cephalus
AACACTTTTTGTGCGCAAAAACAACCAAAAATAACGACTTTATGTTCTTCTGTGTGTTCCTCTGAGTGAGTTCAGACTTAAAGGGGTGGTTAAAGGGTAGTGTAACTTCTGGGTTGTACATCAGAACGTAGGCACACTATTGGCCAGCATCACACATGACCAGCGTCGGCCAATAGTGAGCCTCCGTTCTGACGTACAACCCAGAAGTTACTACGTGAACTCACTCAGAGGAACACACAGAAGAACATAAGTAGTTGAACAAAGTCATTATTTTTGGGGGGGTTTGCACACAAAAAGTGTTCTCGTCTCTTGATAAACTTGAGGTTGAGCCACTGTAGTCACTTGGACTATTTTAACGATGTCTTTACTAACTTTTCTGGGATGGCAGATCTCGATTACAGAGAAGCCTATGGAAGAGTGAGACAGCTCTCAGATTTCATATCTTCATTTGTGTTGTGAAGATGAACGAAAGTCTTACGGGGTTGGAACAACATGAGGGAGAGTAATTACTTTTTGGGTGAACTAACCCTTTCATAGACACTAAATCAAACTGCATACGAGCCGGCGGAGAGACGATCATGCAGTGGAGAAAAGGCTTTAAAGGGGTGGTATAATGCCCTTTTCACAAGATGTAACATAATGTCCCCAGAGTGTGTGTGTGAAGTTTTAGATCAAAATACCCCACGGATATTTTTATATAGCATGTTAAAATTGTCACTTTTTGAGGGTGAGCAAAAATGCATCGTTTTTGTGTCTGTCCCTTTAAATGCAAATGAGCTGCTGCTCCCGGCACAGGGGGCGGAGCTTCAAGAGCTCATGTCCTTTTACCTCACACACACACATGCACTGGAAATTTCAAAAACTTTTAGCCTTTTATGTTCAAACCGAAGTCAGACAAAGATGGAGAGACTCAAGAAGAAGTGACAACATGTAGAAGCAACAGGACATTTCTGAATGGTTAGTTCATGAATTCATGCAGCTTATGTGTAGTTAACTATCTTCTAGTCATTTATTAGCATATTCTGTCTTGATAATCTATAAATCGTGTTCCGGAGGCGGGGTTTATGTAAATTTTAGGGTTGGTGATGTCACATCACCAACCTTAAAATTTACATAAACCCCGCCCCCGGAACACGATTTATAGATTATCAAGACAGAATATGCAAATATCTCCCTTTGCTTTGAACTTTGAGCGTTGTAACTTTGCAGATGTTGTTTATGCTCAAACAGCAACATTACACACTAACTAAAGTTAAAAAAGTGAAATCACATTCAACCACCCCTTTAAACTGCTGGAGATACAAATCATATAGATTTCATTTTAAGCAAGTGAAAATGAAGTTATGAGAGTTTCTTGTGCAAAGGACATTTGTTTGTTTTTAATTTAGTGACCGTGAGCTGCTGTTTATGATTGTTTTATCTTATGCTTAGCATAGGGTTATTGATTCCCCTCTTCATTAATTCCCAACTGGCATCATATGTTCAATGTTGTGCATACTAAGAGTCCCGCGGCTTTGCTTTGTGTTTGTTTGTGGCGAGTGTCGGGTAATATTCTTTTGTTCTGACATTCACAAAGGAGAAGAAAAGAAATCTGTTTCTGTCTTTTTGTCTCCTCCACCTCCCTTCTCTATGAGGCATTATATATCACTTCCTCTATGGTGAAATAAGAGAGGGATGATACTCCCAACATACTTCCTCATGCACTCTGTGTTTGTATACTACTCAGAATAGCATACTAACATACTACTGATATACTGTGTGCACTGTGGACAGTGTGTCAATCTTCTATATCTTACCACTTATATGCCAAAATGTACAGTATACAAACTAGAGCCTGTAGAATACTTACAGGAACAATGTCTCTCACAATACAACACACTCGACCTTCCATTCCAGTCTGATGAATGAACCAGATGTCATTTAAACATGATTTTTGTACAAAACCACAATTCAATTATTTAATTATTAAATGAATTTACAATAATTTTAAAAATTTAATTACAAAAAAAGAATAATAATATTATTAATTCTATACATGGTACAGTATAATACATAATTCAGTTATTATTATGTATTAATACAACTCATAATACAGTTATTATGAGACATAAAATGTTTTTTTGTTTTTATACTATTTTGTGTCAAATCTATTAACTTTCTGTTTTATTGTCAGGGTTATAGTTATTGACTAAAACTTAAACCAATTAAAAAAGCATTTTTGTTACTTGAAATAAAATAAATATAGACTGAAATGAGTATTATAGTAGACTGAAATGTATGTATATATATATATATATATATATATATATATATATATATATATATATATATATATATTATTTTATTTTTTTCTTTAGGTTTATATTTTCTGCTTTGATTTAAATTTTTTGTCAAAGATTTCGTAATATAGTTGTGTTTTTGTAATAAACACACAATAAAAAAAAAAGACAAAAACACAACTATATTACAAAATCTTTGACTAAAATTCAAATCAAAGCAGAAAATATAAACCTAAAAAAAATTATTAATTAAAAATACTACTAAAAACTATAGTAGTATCTCGACACTATAAATACCAGTGATTATAGTTTGATCAATTAAAGAGTCATGATGAGCACATTGCATTGAGATACAACATTTCATGCAGTGTATTCTGTTTTATACATTTGCATACTGTGCATACCACAGAAATAATAAGAATAGTGTGGTTTGCTATCCGGCCAATGTTTGTGTGCACTCTCTCTATCATTAACTCAGTTTTGATGGTCTGTTTTTAAGCACCTTTGTCATCTCTCTCAGCCCATAATGGTATTTTTAATGAGGGAACGGATCTGCTGTGATACTTCGCCGTGCTCTTTTCAGATAATATTTGTGTGGTTGCTGAAACTTTGGCTCTCCGTTGAGACTCGGATTTAAGCTAATGAATCCAAGGCACACAGCTTTGTAAATTAGCAGCCTCCCTCAAGCAATCTGTCCTCGCGGATTCCAGAAGACACAGATCCTATGGGCATCTTCCATCAGACACATGCCGCATAATCATAAACTGTTACTCGATGAACACGGAAGCCGTGCTTTGAATACAGTTAAGCTAAGAATAGTTTGCTTTGGTCAAAAAAAATTATTACACTTAGTGAGAGAGGAACATAAGACACTCCAGTCCACAGTAATGTACTAAACATCCAAAGGGACTCAGTATGAGTATTAGGGCTCTATTTTAACGATCTGAAACGCAAGTATCAAACGCGAAACGCAAATAACATTGTGGGCGGATCTCGGGCGCTGTTGCTATTATACCGGCGGGATAAATGACTCTTCGACACTAATCTAAAATGTGTTGGTCTGAAGTAGCTTCATTACTCATAGGTGTGGTTTGGGTGTAACGTGAAATAAACCAATCAGAGCGTCATCTCACATTCCCTTTAAGAGCAGGCGCGCTTGTTCCATGGCGGATTGCTATTATAACGGCGGATTTGCAGGAGCGGTTCACAGCCGAGGAGACCGACGTTCTCGTCAGGGCCGTAAAACACAGAGAAGTGACATTGTATGAGGATGGAGAAACACACCCAAATTAGCTTCGGTTAAACAGGCGTATAATAATTTGGGTAAATGTGTAAGCTAGATTTATGCCTATTTTTTCACATCTTCATGGACACAACAATGATTTCCCTCGTGTGGAATATTTTTCCTTGTAATTATGTATGGTTTGCAAAAATGAAAACTGCTGCTTCTGTGTAGATGAGAGAAGCAAAGTGTATGTGCGTTGTGCACACGCTACATTGATTATGGCCAAGCATGCGCCCTTAAAATAGCATCTGAATAACGCGCCACTGACTTTAGACGAGGTTTCTCCTGGTCTGTGGCGGAATTGTTTTCTGAAACTGCAAAATAGCACCAGGGAACGTTTGCGCCGGAACACGCCTCCTCTTTTCACTGAACCGCCCCCGGGAGCGCAAGTTCATTTCCTAATTTACCGACGTGCGTCTGTGGAGGGAAAAGTCCGCTGTGCATCGGGTGCAAACTAGGAATGATACATGCGTCGGTGTACAAAGTCAGTTGCGCTGGGTGCAAGATAGAGCCCTTGGTATGAATACTAAACGTAGTATTCAATAATTCAGTATTGCTATATGACTTACATGATTATGTGGAGGATATGTGGCGTGTGGAGCCTCGCCATTGCCAGACCCTGAAGCCTAAAACTAACTTTTTGCCACTCCTGCCAATGGCCACTGACTTCAGAAAATTTCCCGGCCATAAACATATTTTATCTCCCATTAAACTGTTTTTTTGCAAAAACAGGCAGTTATGACAAAAACTTTAGATAGCTTAGTTTTCTATTCCAATTTCGATACCACAGCTAAAACTACAAGCCTAACTAATATAAATGTAAAACATTATTAAAGACAAGTAACAGTAGTTTTCGGGTAGAGACATTGAATCAAATGTAAAATAACACTGGATAGTCTTCACTGTATAAAAAAACAGATTAATCCTTATTAAAGTTTCAGAAGTTATTCAGTCAAGAGCAGCGAGTCATTTTTATTCTTTGCCTTTTGTTGTTTATTAACATTAAAAACACAGAGAGCTGCAGAAATATTAGGCTGCTGTCACTTTAAGAGCGAATGCACGGATCCAATACACTGATACTGATACACATGCGTTGTCTTTCTCCAGTGTCTACGTTCACTTAAGCCATAACCGGCAGTGTTTGCTAGGATACTCGCTGAGACAGGCAGTTTTATAACCTCATTTTGTGTGAATTTGACCATTCAAGCGCAAGAAGACGCAGCTTTCTGTGTGCGCGCTTCGGGTGTTTAAACTTCCCACACACGCGTGAGTAACAGATTGAGCTCCAGATTGACGATGCAGCGCTGGCCTGTTAACTGTTTGTTCACGTTCATGATCTCATAACATTGTATTGTTAGAATTCATAAAAAATGTTACTGGCTAACTGCCAATTCATATACTCACCATTTTTACTCACATTTGCTGAGTTCAGTTCGATCAGAGCACTTTAACCTCAAAATAAACACATCCATATTGAATGAGCCTGTACTACACTGTGTAAAACGCATGAATATTGAAAAATAACACGTGAGGTCACATATCTGCTACTCTTGTGCAGAGTTATGGAGAATGAAGTCTGTGTGTGACCGCTTACAATTTAAATTCATAACGCACAGTTCAAGATTGAATTTCCATTCACACAGCTACATTCATAACACTTAGCATATAATAAACCCTTAAATCTATTTGTATAAGATTACACATCATCTGAAGCAAATGCTTATTCCTGTGGAAAACTGGCCTGAGTTACCAAGGCTTTAGACTATTGGATGTTTTTGCTATGCAGTTGCTATGTTGTTTTGAAAGGTTGTTATTCGGTTGCTAGGTGTTACCTCTGGTGTGCTGAGAGGTTGCTAGAGTGTTCTAAGAGGTTGCTAGGGTGTTCTGAGAGGTTGCTAGGTGGTTGTTAGGGTGTTCTAGGTGGTAACTATAAGTGTTTGCCAGGAAATTTTGGGAAGTTGGAATGTGGTTGCTAGGGTGTTCTAAGTGGTTGCTATGCGGCTGATAGGAAGTTGCTTTGGTGATCTGGAAGGTTGCTATGCAGTTGCTAGGTAGTTTATAAGGTGTTCCTAGCAATATGGTTGCTAGGGTGTTCTGAGAAGTTGATATGCGGCTGATAGAGGGGTTACTAGGGTGTTCAGGAGATTGATATGCAGCGGTTAAGTGGTTGCCAGGGTATTTTGGGAGGTTGCTATGTGAATGCTATGGTGTTCTGAGAGGTTGCTTAATTGTTCTAGGAGTTTGCTGGGTGGTAGTTAGGGTGTTCTAGGCGGTTACTATGTGGGCAGTTAAGTGTTTGCCAGGGTATTTTGGGAAGTTGCAATGCGGTTGCTAGGGTGTTCTAAGTGGTTGCAATGCGGCTGATAGGAAGTTGCCTTGGTGATCTGGAAGGTTGCTATGCAGTTGCTAGGTAGTTTATATGGTGTTCCTAAAGGTTGCTATATGGTTGCTAGGGTGTTCTGAGAAGTTGCTATGCGGATGATAGAGGGGTTACTAGGGTGTTCAGGAGGTTGATATGCAGCGGTTAAGTGGTTGCCAGGGTATTTTGGGAGGTTGCTATTTAGATGCTATGGTGTTCTGAGAGCATGTTATGTAGTTGCTAGGTAGTGATGATCTGAAGGTTGATATGCAGTTGCTAGGAAGTTTGTATGGTGTTCTAGGAGGTTGCTAGGCTTTTGCTATGGTGTTAGGGAAGTTGCTATGTGGCTGCTATAGGGGGTTGCCAGGGTATTTTGGGAGGTTGCTATGTGGATGCTATGGTGTTCTGAGAGGTTGGAGTTTACTAGGTGGTAGTTAGGGTGTTCTTGGCGGTTACTATGTGGGCGGATAAGTGTTTGCCAGGGTATTTTGGGAAGTTGCTATGCGGTTGCTAGGGTGTTCTAAGAGGTTGCTATTCTGCCGGTAGAGGGGTTACTAGGGTGTTCAGGAGGTTGGTGTGCAGCGGTTAAGTGGTTGCAATGATATTTTGTGAGGTTGCTATGTAGATGCTATAGTGTTCTGAGTGGTTGCTAGGGTGTTGCTATGGTCATCTGGAGGTTGATATGTGGTTGCTAGGTAGTTTGTATGGTGTTCTGCGAGGATGATATGCAGTTGTTATACTGATATACTGCTTTGACGTCATTCAAACTGCAGTTGACATTAATAACTTGAATTTCTGGAAAAATCCCCTACAAGTTCAAGCAAACACCTCTTTTAGCCTGAAGACGATTCTTTACTTCCTGATGCACTGAGCCCATTAAAACCCTTCAAATCTACAAATGCAGGATGAGTAATTACAAGCAGCATTGTGGGGATGAAACTGGACGATTTACAACCTTTTGAAGAGAGTTGACTTGGGGAAACGCGATAGAAATCTGCTCCAGCATCAAACCACAGCAATCAAAACATCATTCCTCCCGCCCTGCACCTCTGCCTCTCTTTCCTCAGCGCTGCTCTCACTGAAACACATTAAGAGCTCCTGTCATGCCGAGATCCAGCGCTTTCTCATCTTCTGTTGCTTCTACCGCCGCCTTCGTCTCAACAGCTCGAGACAGACCGATATAAAAACACACATAAATCAGCCTAGAGTGGGACTTATCCATCCAAAAGGGCTTGATTCTTTACATTTTTTAAATTCGATTAGTCTTGTGGCCAAATGCCAGAATATGCTTGGATGTTGTAGGTCAGGAGGTTGCTATGCAGTTGCTATGGTGTCATGAGAGGTTGCTATGCGTTACTAGGTAGCTACTATGGTGTTCGGAGATGTTGGTTTGTGGTTGCTAGGTAGTTGCTATGGTGTTCTGGGCAGTTTCTGGGAGGTTACCAGTGTGTGCTAGGAGTTTGCCATGTGGTTGCTAGGGTGTTCATGATTCGTGGTGGATAAGTGGCTGACAAGGTATTTTGGGAGGAAAAACACATAAATCAGCATAGAGAGGAATTTATCCGGCCAAAACGGGATTTTTTTTTTTTATCCGCCGGGAATTTTATTTATTTTTTTCTTAGTTTTAGGTGCAAGATGCCAAAATTTGCTAAGATGTTCTGGGAGGTTGTAATGCAGTTGCCAGATTGTTGTTATGGTGTTCTCAGAGGTTGCTATGCAGTTGCTAGGTAGTTGCTATGGTGTTCTGAGAGGTTGTCATGTGGTTACTTGTTAGTTGTTATGGTGTTCTCAGAGGTTGACATGCGATTGCTAGGTAGTTACTATGGTGTTCTGAGAGGTTGCTATGCGGTTGCTTGTTAGTTGTTATGGTGTTCTCAGAGGTTGCTATGCAGTTGCTAGGTAGTTGTAATGGTGTTCTCAGAGGTTGACATGCGATTGCTAGGTAGTTGCTATGGTGTTCTCAGAGGTTGCTATGCGGTTGCTTGTTGCTGTGTTGTTCTCAGAGGTTGTAATGCGGTTGCTAGGTAGTTGCTATGGTGTTCTCAGAGGTTGCTAGGTAGATGCTATGGTGTTCTGAAATGTTGACATGCGATTATGGTGTTCTCATAGGTTGCTAGGTAGTTGTTATGGTGTTCTCATAGGTTGCTAGGGTGTTCTAGGAGGTTGCTAGTTAGGTAGTTGGTAGTATGTTCTGAGATGTAGCTATGCGGTAGCTATGCAGTAGCTAGGTTGTTACCAGTGTGTGCTAGGAGGTTGCCATGTGGTTGCTAGCGTGTTCAGGAGGTTGCTATGTGGTGGATACTTGGTTGCCAGGGTCTTTTAGGAAATAATATATAAATCAGCCTAGAGTGGGACTTATCGATCTATAAGGGGTTGCATTTTTAAATTCTGTGTCTTAGTTACAGCCGCAAGATGTCAAAAACATTGCTATGGTTATCAGCATTATGAGTTGTGAGACAGTGTGCATGTAGCGAACGGGCTCAGTCGCTCAGATTAACATGATCTCTGCGGATCTACTAAACTTCTGATCTCTTCTTTATCTTCAGCACCGGAGCTGAGGAAACGCCGAGCCGAGGTGTTTCTCGTTCATGGCACAGGGTTTGATGTCCGCCGGATCTCTGAGGCAGTTAATGACATTAATAATGACAGGCTGGTTTACTGTTCATTACATCACACCGGTTCTGCACAAATCAGAGAACAAACAAGCATTTACTGTAAAAGAAGTCTACTTTTATAACCATTGAAGCACATCCACCCCACTCCAAATCCTCATTACTGCAATGGCAAAAACAACAAAAGACATATATATATATATATATATATATATATATAATACTTAAATTAGAAAATAAAATAATAAATATAAATAAAATTATTTAAATTTCTATTATTTTATTATACTATAATAGAATATACTATATTTGTTAAAATGTATTAAAAAAAGTAAAAAGTAAAATCTAAAAAGAAAATATATAAAAAATCAGTAGACATGAATAATATTAAATATTATTGTATTATACTATAAGAGATCAAACTGTACTTTTGATAAATATAATCATACATTATTTAACTATATCTATATACATATATATACATATACATAATACATATATATATCTATATATATATACATATATATATATATATATACACATATATACATAAAAAAAAGATATATATATATATATATATATGTATATACATATATACATATATATATATATATATATATATATATATATATATATATATATATACATATATATATCTTTTTTTTATTATTTAAAAAGTAATGAAAATCTAAAAGGAAAAAAAAATCATTAGACATAAAATATAAAATAAAATATTATTTTATTATACTGTAATAGAACAAACTATATTTAATAAAATAATAATACAAATATATTATAAATTATTTAAAAAAGGAATGAAAATCTAATAAGAAAATACATTAAAAAAAAGTATTTAAACATTATGGTTTGAACATTTAAATTACTTTAATATTTAAAGCAAAAGAAATCTAAACAAAACACACTGGCTCGTTTTCTCATTCTCACAGCAACTCTCTCTCATCAAGCTCTCGTGCGCTTTCATTTCTCAGTGACATTTGAGGCGTCTTACTTCATTCCATCTCTTCTGACGTGACGACCACAGGAAGTGATGTCACATGCTCTCCGAACAGAGAGAGAGAGTGTCACGAGATCATGGCCTACGTTCAGTCCAACACTGACTCTTCCACTTTTATTTATATAGCACATTTAATAACAACGTTGTTGCCCAAAGTGCTTCACAGTTATAATTAATACATACATACATGTATAAAAACATTTACCATGCTTAGCAAATTAAGGCATGACTACACACTCTTAGACACACACACTGTATAGTGAGATCAGTATAGAAGAGAGAGAAATAAAAATAAGTTATTACTTCAATACCCTTGTCACGTTTTGGGTTTGTTTCTTGTCTTTATCATGTTTCTGTGTCTTGTCATGTGATTCCCTGTGTGTCATGTGATGCTGCCATGTGTCTTGTCATTGGTTAATCGTTTGATCATTGTTCACAGATGTTCCTCGTCTCTGTATTTAATTCCCTGTGTTTCCTGTATTCTTCGTCAGGTCTTGTCCTTTGTGGATGTACGTTGGTGTTTCTCATTCTGTTCTTGGTTCCCTGGTCTTGTGTGTTTATTTTTGATAATTAAATTATTACAAATAAACACACAAAACCATAAACGAGACCAGGGAACCAAGAACAGAATGAGGAACACCAACGCTAACTAAAAGCTAAATAAAAAAAAATAAAAAAAGTTTTGACACTTTATTTTAAGGTGTCATTGTTACAGTGTAATTATATATTTAACTGAATAATATTAATTAACTACTATAGGGTTAGAGTAGGATTAGGACTTCGTTAAGGGTTATTTTAATGTAATTATGCATAATTTATTGTTATTATTATGGTAAGTACATATGTTACATGTAACAAAGAAACTGTAAAATAAAGTGTTACCCACTTTATTTTAAGGTGTCATTGTTACAGTGTAATTATAAGTACTGAG
The DNA here is from genome assembly GCF_949319135.1 of Squalius cephalus. Classification (NCBI taxonomy): domain Eukaryota; kingdom Metazoa; phylum Chordata; class Actinopteri; order Cypriniformes; family Leuciscidae; genus Squalius; species Squalius cephalus. The sequence goes on from NC_137125.1 coordinate 52,922,212, forward strand.
TAATATTAATTAACTACATGTACTTACTATAGGGTTAGAGTAGGATTAGGGTTTGGTTGAGGGTTAGTTGCATGTAATTATGCATAATTTACTGTTATTACTATGGTAAGTACATGTAACATATGTAACAAGGACACTGTAAAATAAAGTGTTACCTCGGTATTGTTTGAGCTTGCGCTTCTACACAGATCTCAAGGACATCGAGCATCGGATCAGAGATTAGTATTCGGTCACAGACACACATTAATGTCATGCTAAAGTTAATCAATAATGTTTGTCCACAGGAAGTACGCGTGAACACGATATTAACATGATTGAGAATAGTTTATATTGATTAGTGTGAAGCGTTTTAAAAGGAAACGGATCCAGCTGATAATCACTAGGGGAGAGCGGGGCACAACGTAACACAGGGTTAGTTGTTGTAACACACTTGTTTTAAATACTTCCACACATGCTAGCATGACGAAACCTGGTGTATTTACTAGATGCCATATTAACACTATGGAAGATATCCATAGACAGTTATTAAACCATAGCAAAAGTAAATTTCTTACTTAAGTATTTTCATCTCAAATAGAGATGACATTTTTCATCTCTATTTTTTGTGTTTATTTAAAATTAGACAAATCTGATATTATTTTAATCTCCAATGTGTTATTAAACGGTTGCTATAGTTCTTTAATGCTTCGCTAACTAGCAGAAGACACTAGCAGGGTTTAAATCCCAGTTGTGCAGGCGGGGCATGTTGTCACACTGCGTTATAATGTGCCCCTATTAGAAATATGCTATTATATTCTATAGTTTTATTAATTTTATTGAGAAACCGTGAGGTGAATAAAGACTGAGAGTCAATGTTCAGAAATTACTAATTATTTATTTGTTTTGAACTATGTTGTATAGCTGTGTTTTCATGTGTTCGTAGTCAAAACTCAAAACTGAGTTTATATTTAATTATTAAAAATTGCCATTATTTTATATGAAAAAGTTTTTTAATTGTATTTTATTTAGAAAATATTTTAGTTTGTCTTGTATATATTTTTTTTATTAGATCAGATAACATTTTAAGCTGTCATATGTCATGTTACAATGTACCCCACCTTATGGGGCATGTTGTCACATTTCACTTCCATTCTTTCGGGGTATATCCAGAAAAAGGTATATAGCTGTATTAATAAAACAAAACCACATAATTGTACTAGACATATTTGAAATTAATGTGGGAAAAAATAAATACTCTGAACCATAGATTTACACAAACTGAGAAAGTCAAAAAGCGTTACTTTGTGCCCCGCTCTCCCCTACAGGTCGCTTTATTTCCACTCGGGCACGACTCTTGTTTTATCTTGGGAATAAAAAGATACACTTTAACCATTACTGTAATTAGCTATCCATGAATAGACGAGAATTAGAGATCATTTAAAGCAAATGAGGCACTTTGAAGACTTGAATGCATTATGCCGTCCACAACTCTAAAACAGCATTCGGTCCCTCTGAGACTCACTAATGAATATTCATTAGATTGTTTCGGAGATAAAAAGATAAATTGGTATGAACTACATTAATTTTTGAAGCACACAAATGTTATTTTTGTTCAGTAGAGTCTGGAAATAGAGCGATATCCTGAGGACATTTGCTGTGATCTGCTAACTTCACTGTGATCTGTCTCTTTAATTTGTTTGCGTTTCTGTTTGTGTTTTCTGTGGTAATGAATTCACTGACATGTCCAATATTTTAATGAGCACGCTATTTGTGTATCTTAATCATACGCATTATTAATTAAAATACACACAAATCCGTTCGTTAGAAATAGCACCAAAAGTAGGGGTTTCTGCTCTTAAATCAGACGATTATTTTATGTTTTTTTTTGTTGTTGCTGATAAACATTTCACTATATAAGTAATAGAGCGATATCCTGAGGACATTTGCTGTGATCTGCTAACTTCACTGTGATCTGTCTCTTTAATTTGTTTGCATTTCTGTTTGTATTTTCTGTGGTAATGAATTCACTGACATGTCCAATATTAAATAACATACACACACACACCAAAAGTAGAGGTTTCTGCTCTCAAATCAGACGATTATTTTATGTTTTTTTTTGTTGTTGTTGCTGATAAACATTTCACTAAATATAAATATGGTAATATTACTGCCGCAGTACTTTTTAAGGGTAGTTTATTGATTGCTTTTAATAAAGTGTAACTGAAATCCTCATTGTTTTTGAGCCAAATATGTTCCGCTTCATATTTTATTTATATTAACAGGGCTGCTGATTATTGCAAAATTAAAAAAATAAAATAAAATAAAATAAAATAAAATAAAATAAAATAAAATAAAATAAAATAAAATAAAATAAAATAAAATAAAGTATAATAAAATAAAATAAAGCCATTGTTAGCTTCTAAAAAAAAATTTTTTTTTAAAGTTAAAACTGGTTTTAGGTACTTTTTGTTACTTTTAATTAGTTATTTTTATAGCTTTTTTTCAAGTATCTTGCATTGTAGCTAATTACAAATCATCAATTAGTTATTATAAAGCACAATGTTTAATGAATCTAATGTTCTTTTTAGTGCAACCACTGTAGTTTAATTACCAAGCAAATGAGTAAAAAAAATAAAGGCACCGTGAGCTTCTAAAAATTCTAAAAAATAAATTATTAATACAATTTTAAACAACTATTTTATGTGCTTTTTACTAAAGTTAGTTTCAGCTTTTTTGAGTATCTTGCAGTTTATCTAAAGACAAATCATCATAAAATTATCAGGGTTGTTTTATTTGGTTAGTTTAGTAAGTTAGTTTGAGTATCTTGCCATGTATCCAAGTACAATCGAGAAGTTAAAACAGTTTAAACATCATTATGAGTAATTATTTATCATGCCACACAAGCTCTTAAAGTTCATTAACATATTTTCAGGTATTTTATGTCTCACACTAAATTGTGTGAGGTAAAAAAGGGCTTGAGGTCAACAGCCGAGATCTGAAACCACCATATCTCAGTCCGCTTTTTCACCCTGTCATAATTACGCCAATAAAACCACCATAACGTGAATGGATGGGACGGGCCTTCCAGTTAACACGGAGGTCCTCACAGTTTCAAACCGGCCAGAGGGACGTCACTTCTCAGGTGCCAATTGTGGCCTAGAGGGCTATTGGCAATAAAAAGCTGTCAGTCAGCGCAGCTTATCTGGATTTATAGCTACAAGGTGCATATCAGCTCCTCGTTCTACTTATAGTTCATATAAAGCTGCTCTGTGCCCAGCGCCTCATCTCTGCCAGGACGGCCCATGATCAGCACTCATCCCGGCTCAGAGCCGCAGAATAAAGTCCAAGCAGCTTTTAGCGCTGGCCGGCCTGAAGAGCGAGTGAACGTCTGCCATCTTGGACTGAGTCTCTCAGCGGACATGCACTCGGAAAAATGCAGGGTTGTTTTAACCCATATTTGGGTCATTGTTTGTGCATATTTAACCCAAATTTGGGTTGAAACAACCCAGCATTTATTGGAGTGTCCAGGATTTTGGGTCGTGCAGTGATGATCAGCACACACAATAGATAGAGGAACAGAAAGACTTCTGCTGTGTGCTGTGTTTGCAAGGGTACGCCGCTTAAACCGTCAGTGTTTGCATGAGGCTTCAAAAGATGACGGCGGTGATGCATTCTTTCTTTTAGATCCTCCCATCTTCCTTTCTTTGCAAACTTTCCTTTGTCTGAGAGGAAAGAAATATCATAAATGAGATCTGAGATATCATTCATGCACATAACACAAAGCTACACGCAAAAATATATTCCCATCACAACTTAAGAGTATCACTTTTTGTATTCATTTATTTTTACCTATTTATTTCTTTTTTTGAATAAATGTATTTAAAAAATGCAATTCCCATTGTCAAATTAGAAAATTACAATAATTAGTAAATACACTAAAGATCCAATATTTGTCTTTTCATATATACTAAACAATACCATATATATACAACAACACTAAACATACAATAAAATGTAGAAATATATATTTGGTTCATTCTAATATTTGCATTTGCATTTTTTATTTATTCTAATAAGAAAAATATTTAGGAATAAATCTCTGGAATTAACATAAATGCAGTTCCATTGTCAAATGAAAAAAATAAATAATAATATATACATTTCAAAATCAAATTCAATAAATATATACTACACAACAATACTAAATGTGGTAACATTTGATTCATTTCATTTCTATAAAACACTACTGATAAAATGCATCATGTGCATCTCAGTTGTAAAAGCTGGATGTTATATTTGATTCACTAAAAATAATTATTTTTTTAAGAGTCAAGACTTTTACACTGTTTTTGATGCAGTAAAAAGAACCGACTCATTAGAAGCATTCATTCAGGAATCGAGTTCACTGATTGCTCTGTATACTTTTGATTCACTAAAAAGAACCAATTCATTAGAGTCATTCATTTGGGACTCACTGATCAGAGTTTCAGAGTTCAACCTAAACTCAGACTATTGGTATCTGAAAGCATAACCAGATTAGCCAAAATATGGAGAACTGGAGAACTTTACGGGCATTTCAATTCAGCAGAAGTCTGTGGAGCGTGTGAGACTGTCCAACGGCATTAATGTGTATGCATATACGATATTGGATCTGAGAGTAATTGTTACCTCTGTGCTCACAGTGCGTGGCTCTTGTCACTGCTGATTCCTAGCGGAATTTCAGTAACCCGATATGAGCGTCTCATCCCGAGCTGCAAACACAATCAGCCAGCAGGGATAAGCTGGCAAACTCCAATACACCCAATAAGCATCAAACAGCAGCCTAATTAGATTAATGTTCAGTGGATGTGTTCGGAGTGCCAGCTGAAAGTTCAGGAAGAGCTGGACACGAGAGCCGGTGCATTGAAACGGGGGGTTTTCCACTCGAGCATTAAGAGCTTTGAAAGTCTCTGAGCTCTTGTGGCCTCATGAATAAAACCTCGGCTTTTCTGCTCAAAAGCAACGGATTGGAAGTGAACGCAAAAGTATTCGGAAGCCTTTTGAATGACTTGTGTTAGTTTGAGACCCTGAATGATGCCTTTTAAAAAAAACACACACAAGACACTGAGAGACAGTTCCCGCAGAGGATGTGATACTTGAAGAATTCACTGGCACAATGCTAGGTTGGTTGCCAGGGCATCGCTAAAGTGTTCTGAGTGTTTCTAAAGCTTGAAGTGCCATTGTTCTGGTTGGTTGCCAGGGTGTTGCTATGCGGCTGCTAAGGTGTTCTGAGTAGTTGCCAGGGTGTTGCTATGTAGTTATTAAGGTGTTCTGAGTGTTTTAATGGTTGCTAAGCCATTTTTAGGGTGTTCTGAGTAGATGCCAGGGTGTTGCTATGTGGTTGATAAGGTGTTCTGGGTAGTTGCCAGGGTGTTGCTATGTAGTTATTAAGGTGTTCTGAGTGTTTTAATGGTTGCTAAGCCATTTTTAGGGTGTTCTGAGTAGTTGCCAGGGTGTTGCTATGTGGTTGATAAGGTGTTCTGGGTAGTTGCCAGGGTGTTGCTATGTAGCTATTAAGGTGTTCTGAGTGTTTTAATAGTTGCTAAGCCATTTTTAGGGTGTTCTGAGTAGTTGCCAGGGTGTTGCTATGTGGTTGCTAAGCCATTGCTAGAGTGTTTTGGGTAGTTGACAGGGTGTTGCTATGTAGTTGCTAAGGGTGTTCTGAGTGCTATTGCTAGGGCGTCTGGATAGTTGCCAGGGTGTTGCTATGTGTTTGCTAAGGGTGTTCTGAGTGCTATTGTTGGGGCGTTCTGGGCAGTTGCCAGGGTGTTGCTATAGTGGTTACTAAGGTAATCCGAGTGTTTTAATGGTTGCTAAGCCATTGCTAGGGTGTTGCTATATGGTTGCAATACTAAAAAGTCCCTATCTGTTCTCCACCTCTGACCCTGAAAACAAAAACAAATCCTGTTGACAGAATTCAAGGCTATTACATCCACATGCTCATGACATTTAACAAACCCACTTACTTTGGTGTTCTTGACTAGACAGTATTTTTTGGAAATCATGGGCATTTTTCTAACCCAAAAGTGTAGATCACAGATTATGCTTTCTTTTCTAGCAACATGTGAGGCTAGCAAGAAAATCCGGCACTTTTTTTCAGGTTTTGAGACAGAGCTTTTGTATTAGTGATTCCTCCCTCCATGCATCACTCCACCTCTCTCTCTCTCTCTCTCTCTCTCTCTCTCTCTCTCTCTCTCTCTCTCTCTCTCTCTCTCTCTCTCTCTCTCTCTCTCTCTCTCTCTCTCTCTCTCTCTCTCTCTCTCTCTCTCTCTCTCTCTCTCTCTCTCTCTCTCTCTCTCTCTCTCCCTGAAGTCATGCACCCTGTGTAAAAATTGCATTATTCCATCTCTATTCCAATTCCTTTCCCTAAGCCGGAGCTTTGTGATCACCCTCCAGATAGGTATTTTATGAAGCAGAAGAGATGGGTGGAAATATTCATCCATGAGAAATATTTATCCGGAGCTTTTCCCCCAAAGACTGAATTTTCCTTTAATGTCTCTTTTTCTCCCACTGCAATCAAAGACGACGCCGAAAAACGGAATGAACAGAAAAGGTCGTCCGCAACTTCTCAGCTTTGAGCAGAAGAGGTCAGACTCAAACGTGCAATCTTGGTCTACATGCTTTGATTTCACACGCCATTAAGTCTACCCAAATTGCGACGTCTGGATGAAGGCCGCAACTCTCACACCAGCAGTCCTGTCATCTTTGCTCTCGCTACATGGCACAGCTACAGCCCTCAAATCAAAAACAAATCTGCATTAATATCTAGTTTTGATTCCCCACAGCATGTTCAAAAATGAATCTTGTCAACAAGGAAACGCAGTACAAACCCAAGGACAATCTTTTCGCTCAGAGGTTGCTATTTCATAGCTTGGCTATGTTATTTTATGGCTTCTTTTAAAATATGCGATCAGAAAAGAAATATGATCTTCTGATTGCAGACTTTGGTTTCCTGGCAAACCTAACCAACGTTTGAGGCATCGATGAGATAATTTCTGAAATTCTAGTGGAGACACATGTGAAATAACTGGGGTCTTTTCTCAGGTAAAATACCTGGGACTCCATTTGAATCTCATTGCTGTCAAGGCTAAATTACTGATATATCAAAGAGATCTCATTTGGGATTATGTTTTGTCCGCAAGTTGAAATCTTTTCAAAACTATAGAGACACATGTGAGATAACTGGGATCTTTTCTCAGGTAAAATATCTGGGACTTCATTTGATTTCCATTTGATCTCATTGCTGCCCACGAGAAACAACTGAGATATCAAAGAGATTTCTTTTGTGATTTTTTTGTCCTCTAAAAAAGATGATATATTGTTACGATCTCTTCAAAACTCTAGAGGAGACACATGTGAGATATCTGAGGTCTTTATTCAGGTAAAATATGTGGGACTCCATTTAATCTAATTTCTGTCCACGAGAAATAATTGAGATATCAAAGAGATCTACTAGAAGTAAAACTAGAAGAGACACGTGAGATATCTGAGGTCTTTATTCAGGTAAAATATCTGGGACTCCATTTAATCTCATTCCTGTCCACGAGAAATAACTGAGATATTAAAGAGATCTCATTTGTGATTTTTATTGATCTCTAAAAAAGACTGAGACATTGTTAAAATCTCTTCAGAACTATAGAGGAGACACATGTGAGATGGGATCATTTCTCAGGTATAATACCTGGGACTCCATTTGGTTTCCATTTAATCTAATTTCTGTCCATGAGAAACAACTGAGATATCAAAGAGATCTACTAGAAGTAAAACTAGAGGAGACACATGTGAGATAGCTGGGGTCTTTTCTCAGGTAAAATATCTGGGACTTTATTTGGTTTCCATCTGATCTCACTGTAAACCCTAACGCTCAAAATAATGAATTGGTTTGAGTAGGACAAACTTAAATTAAACTAATTAGTTCAGTCAAATGAACTTTTATGAGTATTTAGCACTTTCTTTTTCTTTCAAGTTCACAGAACTGATATATTTTAAGTAAACTGAACTATTTCATTGTTTTGAGTTTTATGAAATTCTTTTAATTTAGACGAACTTAAGTTTAACAGAAACGGCGGGATGTCTATTTCCCAGCATGCTTTGCCGATGGCACTCGAAAGGGAGAGTAAATGCTAAAATTAAGTGTAATATAATGTTGTTTTTGTGTGCAAGATTAATGTTAAGTGGGAGATTTAGTGATTAATGTTTTGTTATGCTAATTTAGAAGAATTTCTGTTAATGTTGGTTTTAGGATAGTTACCATCATGGTGACAAGTGGTGCATGAGGTTGATTTGAGAGCAAATAAAACCTTTATATTGCTGCACTCATACAGCAAGTGCTACTGTATAACATACTATTGTTAACATGTTATCAAATTAGTGTGTTAGCAAACTAGCTTGTTAAAGCTATAGCTAAGTTTATACTAATAAAAGTGTTCACATTGAGATTACATGAAAGTTTTAAGTTAAATGTATGAATTAGTGTACTCAAACATTTCGGGCCCTATCTTGCACCCAGCGCAACTGACTTTGTACACCGATGCATGTATCATTCCTAGTTTGCACCCGACGCACAGCGGACTCTTCCCTCCACAGACGCACGTCGGTAAATTAGGGAATGAACTTGCGCTCCCGGGGGCGGTTCAGCGAAAAGAGGAGGCGTGTTCCAGCGCAAACGTTCCCTGGTGCTATTTTGCAGTTTTAGAAAACAATTCCGCCACTGACCAGGAAAAACCTAGTCTAAAGTCAGTGGCGCGTTCAGATGCTATTTTAAGGGCGCATGCTTGGCCATAATGTAGCGTGTGCACAATGCACATACACTTTGATTCTCTCATCTACACAGACGCAGCAGTTTTCATTTTTGAAAACCATACATAATTACAAGGAAAAATATTACCACACGAGGGAAATCATTGTGGTGTCCATGAAGATGTGAAAAAATAGGCATAAATCTAGCTTACACATTTACCCAAATTATTATACGCCTGTTTAACCGAAGCTAATTTGGGTGTGTTTCTCCATCCTCATACAATGTCACTTCTCTGTGTTTTACGGCCCTGACGAGAACGTCGGTCTCCTCGGCTGTGAACCGCTCCTGCAAATCCGCCGTTATAATAGCAATCCGCCATGGAACAAGCGCGCCTGCTCTTAAAGGGAATGTGAGATGACGCTCTGATTGGTTTATTTCACGTTACGCCCAAACCACACCTATGAGTAATGAAGCTACTTCAGAACAACACATTTTAGATTTCCGAGACCCGCCCACAAAGTTACTTGCGTTTAGCGTTTGATACTTGTGTTTCAGATCATTAAAATAGGGCCCTTCAAGTTAAGAACAATAAAAATGTATAAGTACAGAATATAAATTTGCCAGTTCTGCTTTCTTAAACTTAGAATTAATTGCCTTAAATTTACATTTTTGAGTTTTGCCAACTTATTCGGGTTTACAGTGCTCATTGCTGTACACGAGCAAACATTTAGATATTAAAGAGATTGCATTTGGGTTTTTTTTTGTTCCATAAGGAGATCGCTGAAAACTCTCGAGGAGACACATGTGAGAAGCAGGAGACTTCATAAGCACAAGTCTCCATTTAATATCACTGCTGTCAAGGAGTATTTCCAATGGGAGCAACAGTCTAAAATGGTCCACTTCACCTGATTCAGCTTAGAAACAAGCTAATGTGCTTTTCTTTTCATTTGCATCCTATCATATGCATAGAACAGTCATAATCAAGTGTGAGCATAGAAGCGACCTTTTCATTAGTTTGCAAGGCCAAAATGTGGTTCTCAATTATATGAGGAAACCTTCATGAGAGGAATCTTCACGTTAATGGAGTCATGCTAATGCTTTTTTGCTCCACTTGAAAGACAGTATAGGCTATTTACGTACGATGCATCTCTATTATCGAGGGACAAAAGTATAGTATAGCGCAGGCCCTGGGATCTTACTGATCTTATTGAGTTACATATTATCTTTTTATTGGTTGTTGTGTATTGATTGCTTTTTTCCCTCTCCACACACAAGCTGCCCACCAATCGCTAGCATCATTAGCTTAAGATTCCTGGCTGGCACCACGATAATGGAGCAGACGATTAATTGCTCACAGCCTCTGTTTGGTATCGATCGCTTAACTCGACCCACAAATCCATGAAAAAGCATTCAGACAAGCACACATGCAGACAAAATAATAGGTAATATGTGCTTGCATGCCACAAAAAAGCGGTCTAAAAAACATGCAAAAACATTTTTTTATACAAAAATGCCACTCATTACGTTTGTCTTGACTGAATGCATATAGGCAGTGAGGGACGAGCTGTTAATGAAAGGATTACTATCACAGGGAAGGCAGATTACCAGCTATTTAGCATGCCAGCCGTATCTCTGATATCTGATATGCAGATTGATATCACTTGTTAGGGTAATTGGACAAACATTTTTACACAGATCCAAATCTGTCTGACACATTTGGTGTGAGATCAGAACTCAATATCACTCAGACTCAAAAGCTCCATTACGAAACCTAGTGAGCTGCCTAATTAAACAGCATTTCAAGGGTTCAGTCACACTATACAATTATATAGCGCAAAATATAACAAATAGAATATAGATCGATTATATATATATGTTAAACATAAAATATTGTGTTATATTTAAGAAATATATTATTTGGAATATTGAAGACATAATATTATGAAAGGATATATTATAATATATAATAATGTCAAACTCTCTCTCTCTCTCTCTCTATATATATATATATATACACAATAGTAATTAGTTGACAGTATATAGTTTCATTTCTTAAAAAAACTATATTCAAGAAATGATATATTATATTCAAGAAATATAATATTATGAATATTGAAGACATACTATTATAAAAGTAGGCTATATATTATAATATATAATAATGTTAAACTAAAAAATGATTTGTTGAATTTAATCCATTTTTTTATTGTAAGTGGTTGCACTAAAATTGATTAAGTTCAACTTAATGCATTTGTTTATATGTAGGTCAAATCAATTGTGTGCAACCACTTACGATAAAAAAATTGATTAAATTCAACAAATAATTTTTTTTCAGTGTAATACAATAGCATTTATTTGAAATAGAAATATTTTGTAATATTATAAATGTCTTTACTGTCACTTTTGATCTATTTAATGCATTCATGCTGGATTATATTATATTATTGTATATCATATAACATATTATAAATGTCAATCATAAAATATAAAAGTTTAACATATAGATTAGACACAAATACACACACAAACATATAATAACTACACACATCATGATGTTTCTAGAAGTACACTGACTTCTGGGAGGGAAAAAACAACAACAAAATGCTGAAATACCACCGGCTTCATTATCGTGTATTTTGAACAGCTTTTCCTGAACTGTTTTGACATTTTGAGACATTAAACTCCTGCTAAAAGTTTTTTTTCCTCAGCGTTATCATAAAAAGACACGTCTGGTTTTCACCTGGGAGTAACTGTGGTAAATCGCAAAGGCTTCGATTATAACATTCGTAAAGATAAGGAACACACAGTTTAACATTTCAGCGGCACTTAAAACACTGAGCGCTGTGGTTTATAAAAGCAGTCTCTGCTTATACATGATATTTTCAAATCACTTGTTTTATAACGCACATTCAAATCAATCCTTCTGGGATATTATTTCTGTCAGACATTTCTGGAGCCTTTCGTTGCAGTACGCAGAACAGTGTTGAGCTACTTGGTTTAAACGAGAAGAACAATCCGTCACGTCGGTTGCTTTTATAAGCTCGTTAAACCTGCGCGATTAGGGCCTGATCATGCACAGAAGAGATAATGAGAGATTCAAACTGGCAGACAATTCCCCTTAAAGACCAGCCAAGGTCTCCAGTGCTCCATTGCTTTCTTTAACACATTAGATCCAGGTTAGTGAGCAATTGGATCCAAAACCTAGTGAGCACTGGTGCTAAAGACTACAGCAAATATAGGCAGCATAACTATTCCTCTTCTAAGATGCATATAGGCTATACGGTCAAACCAATATTTATTCAGACACCTTCAACATTTCTCACATTATCACAGTTTAATATAATATATAAATATGTAATAAAATATGACAAGAACTCAGAGTTATCAAATCAGTTTGTATTGCACTTTTAGACTGTCTCACAAATGGTGAACATCTGTCAGCTGTTAAATTTAAGTACACAATTAGATAATACCAATTTAGCTCAACCAGTTACCAAGCAATGCTTCATTTTGTTCAGTCTGTGCTGTGAGTCATGACATTTTACTGGTAGTCACTGTATGAATAATACAGTATAATATGTCACAGTTTACTTTATTTTGCTATCCTTTACATAAATTAATAGTGTCCTGCACCCACTAGTAAAAAAATATCAGAAATGATATCTGGTGTCTGAATAATTTTTGGTTTGACTGCATATTCAGTATATATTTATTCTCTTTCTATATAGAACACAAGGTCACTAGGTTTTGGAATGAAGCCATGATTTAGCGAAACTCAAACGTCTTTAACCACAGTATATTGTTTGGCTATCCTGTGGCGATGATTTTCATTGTATTATCACCGGGGGAGGATTAGTCTGCGCGTTCGCTGGCATTCTGTGCGGAGGTCATTGTGTTCCCACGGGCCGGTTTGTTGACTCCCGGGCCCAGGGCCAACATCCTCAGCAGAAGGGTGGACCGTTCCCGATCCAGAGCGATTGGACAGACCTTTCAGAGATCAATCGTGAGGGTGCTTAATATGAGATGACCAGCGAGACTTCACACTGAGACTGTGTGCTTGTTACACGTCTCCAATTCTTCTCTCCTCGGGGCATCTCGAAGCTGGACGGCACCCAGAGTCACGAAGCTCGACGGAGATACGGATGCAGAAGAGCTAATGAGTCCAGTCCTGCCCACATGGAGCCTGGTGGCCAATTAGCATTCTGTTCACACACACACACACACACACACACACACACACACTCTTACAACAACTTCTCAGCGGCCACATATTCACACGCGTTTCCTTTTCCCCTAGTCATCCATTCACACATTTTAAGGGTGCATTGAGCATTCGCCAGGAGCCGTGGCTTCACTTAGCGCCTCCATTCACATTACGCTGTGATTTTGTAAACTCAGCCGCTTCAACGCAATATCATTTTCTTTCCAAACTTAATTGTGGTTGCATGAATAGATGCTATTTGTTCTCTCAGGCTAATGGGTTTCTTCTTGAATAAACGTTAACTGGCGCTCCACAAGCGGGTACGATTAAGCAGAAATCGCTCTGGGGGGGGGGGGGGGGGAAGAGCGTGAACGGACAGGCACCTGAGCGACCTTGTTAGATAAGAACACACACTGTTAAACCAAAAGATAAATCGTTGTTTGCCCTCCTGTGTTTACGAATGAAGCTCTAAATCAACATGCACGCTGGTTTTGCTGACTAATTCAGCACTAACACTAAGAGACACTCCGAGGGCATAAAGTCACAACCCATTTTACATCCGTTACTGAATACACTTTTGAGTGAAACGGGAACATTAACAGGAAAAAAAATATGCGGGACTTGATTTTATCTTTTGAGAATTCAATGGATCGTAATAAAAGAGTGTTACAAACAAAAATGAAGGCAGGTTTAAATGATTTAAATGACTCACTTTTAAAATCACTCACTTGATTTATGCCAATTTAACCTGCAGACAGAGAAAAAAATCCCCACCAATAATGCACTGACAATAAAAGGTTTTTAGGTGACTTAGTTCTTTAAAGATGATGATGATTATAACCTTGATCAAGACACTTAACCTCAGAGTACTCCAGAAAGACTAAACCTGTTGTAAGTTGCTGTGCATAAGAGCATATGCTTAATATTCAACTGTGTTGAATGTAGAGGTTCATGGACCCCTTAGGTCTTTATAAATCTCTTCGACAAATGCAAACTCAAGTACATCTTCTGCATTGTGGTACTTCAGCTTGTGTAGTAGTGTTTTGGGCTTCTTATGAGCATCATAGATCAGTCATTCAGGCATTGAAGAACGCTGCACCTGGGAAAGATTACACGGTGCTCAATGTTGAATAGCAGAAATTGCTCGCAGCGCTCATCCCCGATGAACCCGTGAAGCGTTTTGTGCCGAGGATTGGCCGTTTGCAGAGTCGGAGGGTAAATATGACTCAGTGCTCCTGCGCCGCTTTCGGCCCCAGGGCATCACACTGGCATTTGCCCACTGACTCTTTGCCCGTTAGCATTCTGGTTCTTATTAGCATGTATCGACCCTCTTTTCCTCAGAGGAATTGAGTCAAATAATACCATGCATGCAGATGGAAAAGTTAGCTTGGCTGGGTTTGTTTTGCAGTAGATGTCAGTGTGGCTTTCCAATATGGCCCCCATTTTGAATCTTACCATCACGTTTGTAACATCAGAAGCGTTTTATCTAGATTTTTGCATTTTATGGAGAGAATATGGTGGTGTTTGCCCTTGCAAAACTTGGTGGTTTGGCGGTTTCTGTGTTTCTTACTCGTCCAAGCCAGAAGAGAGGTTAAAGGGATAGTTCGGCCAAAAATGATATTTAACCCATGATTTACTCACCCTCAAGCCGTTCGAGATGTATATGTCAATTTTTTTTTCAGACGAACACATTTTCAGTTATTTTAGAAAATGTCTTTCAGTGGTTATAATGTGAAGCTATGGGGTCCACCTCCTTTAAGTCCCAAAATGTGCATGCATCCTTCACAAAAGTAATCCATCCGGCTAATCCAGTAATCCATTGATTAAGCTATACTTCGTTCTACGTCACGACGCTTCCTACGCTACGTCCTACGTCATACGCCGGCATCCATCTCCCGTGAACGCGCGTCGACCGTTGCCGGAAGCAAGATATTTTCATTTATAAAGTTTTAAATATGTATATTTTTACGACAAAACCGCACGGATTACCCTCACAAGGCCTTCGTTTATCCTCCTGGAGCCGGATGGATTACTTTTGTGAAGGATGCATGCACATTTTGGGACTTGAAGGAGGTGGACCCCATAACTTCACATTATAACCACTGAAAGATCTAAGACATTTTCTAAAATAACTCAAAATGTGTTCTTCTGAAAAATGATTGACATATGGATCTTGAACGGCTTGAGGGTGAGTAAATCATGGGTTAAATATCATTTTTGGCTGAACTATCCCTTTAAGGTCTGGTCTGTGGTGCAATCACAAATATGTACACACTGAGTAAATGAGACATCCATTGCACTAGTTATACTGTCCGTTGACAGAGCCGCCCAGTGATTTATCACTGCAGACCGTGTGAACTAGTATCAGGGGAATTATTTGTCAGAACATGCATCCCACACACTTACACAACCACCACAAGAACGACTGTGCAAGATCTCCAGCAATTATGAAATCATATGTTGACCTCTGAGTCAAATACTTCTTGTTCTGGTTTAATCTGCATGTAAGTCACAATTTGAGTAACACAGCAAAAGCCAATGGTGTGAGTTTGGGGGCGGAGTTATCGGTTTGTCTGACCAATTTGGAATGTTCGGAATGCCTGCCTGAAAGTGGCTATTTTTGGAATCTAATGACACACTCAAAACCATTCAAAAGTGTGAGGTCATCAAGAGTTTTTAAATCACATTTTAAAATATAAAATGGGTGCGAGTTTGGTCATAGAATGCAGTCGTCATGTGGCCTAAGTGAGCATCAGATGTGGTGAAATGATGTCTTGTGATTCTTGTCTTGGGTAACAGATGAGTCAGTCTCCTCTATTCCACATCAAGGGCTGCATTTCCAATTTACTCTGAAGTATTGCAATTTAGGGGGATTTGAGCTAATGAATCCGCTATCTGAGACTTATCTCTTCCATCTGAACCCATGGAACTGCATTTATCCACATAAGAGAGGTAAACTTGAACTAGTGTGGCCTGAAAGTCTACCGAGATGCTTATTAACAAGTTAAGAGTAGTTTACTCAAACTGTAGTGGTGGACTAGAGATGTTTGTAACACTTTACAATATTAGTTAATGAAAAATTAAAATGAAAAATGCTTCTAAAGCATTTAATAATGTTAGTGAATGTTATTTTCAACATTAATAAAATCAAAATGTAATCTTATTTAATGGACCTGAGTTACATGAGCTAACAATGAACAGTTGTATTTAGTTAACAGTCCACATTAGTTACATTAACTATGAAAAATAATCTTATTTAATGGACCCGAACTAACAATGAAGAGTTGTATTATTTTTATTAACTAACTTTAACAGAGGTTAATAAATACTACAGCAAATATTTATTGTTAGTTAATTAACCCATTAACTAATGTAAACTATCAAGATTATGAAGTTGAAGAGAGGTGTGCTATTACTTTTCTAACTGATTAGACATGATAATAGGGGCAATACCCCCCCCCCCCCACACACACACACAGATCTCACAAGCAACATGCTAAAACACCAAAATGCAACGTGAAAATGCAAAAAATCTAGTTTGTATAAAACTAGTAGAAAAGGTATTTTAAGGTCAATGCAAATTGGTAGGTAAAAAAATCTTGAATCTCCTCTGGATGTTCAGTTATCGACCAATTTTGCAGAACTGAGCTTCAGCTCACAGCGAGCCAAAGCATAATCAGCCCCTCGCCCGTCTGTACTGGTGTGTGTGAGCGTGTGTACGGTTATCAAACCTTCCCATCTCTCCCCGGGACACTGCAGTATCTTCACAGAGCAGCCTTCTCGTCCGGTGAGCACAGGAGTGGGCCGTGAGCAGACTGTGTCCCCGCCGCCCTGTGTTCTGGGGTCAGGCCCGTCGAGCGACCCTCACGCCTCACAGGACAAAGCCTCTCTGATCCCGCGGCGCAGTAATGCTAATACAGCCTTCTAGCGGGACAGAAACACAACTGGTTTGCTTTGTGGATTTATTCCGAATGTGCTGCATGCTTTATCTTCCTTTAGTTATTAACAAACACAGGTGTGAATACTGGGATATGGAAGGAAAGGCTCACAACAAAAATGAAAAATCATATTGCTTTTACATAATTCTGTCATTAATGTTATTATAGATTAATATATATTATAGAGTAGTTTACCACAAAAAAAGAAAAATGAAAAATCTTTTTTTTTTTTTTTCGGCAAATTCTCTCATTAATTTTATATATTAATTTTTATTAAGCACCAAAAAAGTACCAAAATAGTCTGAAAAGACTGAAATTAAATAAGTAGTTTACCAATTTGTTTTTCAAATTAATATTCATTTTGAAAAATAATGTCATTAATGTATTATAATAATTGTATTAAGCACCAAAATATTCTGAATAGACTGAAATGAAATGAATAGTTTACCACAAAAATAAAATATTATATATTTGTTGACAAATTATGTCATTAGTTTTGTAGATTAAATTTTATTAAGCACCAAAAAAGTACCAAAAAAGTCTGAATAGACTGAAATTAAACAAAGAGTTTACCAAAAAATTCAAAATCATATTATTTTTTGACAGATTCTGTCATTAATGTTATAGATTCATTTTATTAAGTACCAATAAAGTACCAAAATAGTCTGAACAGACAATGAATAGTTAACCAATTTACAACAAAAATGAAAAAAAAATAAACATTTTTTTGGACAAATTCTGTCATTCATTTGATAGATTATTGTATGATAAAACAGAACTGGTCCAACAAACACATGTATGGCCTAAAATCAAGTCGTACGGGTCAGTGTTTTTCTGAGCATCCCCACTTTTTCATATGGTAAAAAATAACCCAAGACATTTGCAAAATAGCTGTGTTTGACAGAAGAAAGTAAGTAATGGGTTTGACATTTTATTTGGGTGAACTATCCCTTTAAAATCAAGTCCTGGCAAAACTTACCACAAACCAGTCAAAGTGGATCCAAGTGCAGGCTTGTGCTGACGATACATTCACACTGTAAATCAGCAGAAAGATCCATCAGTCACATATAGAGGAATGAGAAGCTGGACTGAGCTGAAAGAAGTGTATATGAGTGTGTCAGACTTCAATGAACTGCCACATTATTCATCGTTCTAATGAGAGGAAAACACCTGAAGCCACGTTCATTAATGTGCCTGGGCTGTTTTCATCAGCAAAGCTGATCATTATTTTTGTATTAAAGGTCCACAGTCAACTAAAAGCATGTAAGTGTGAATTGAAAATAACAACAACACTTCCTCTCCAAAAAGGCAAATAACATTTCACAGGGGTCACATGGTGAGAAATCACATCGAGTTTGATGTACTTACTGCACCTCAAAGCTTCAATTAAGTTTTTTAAAACATTAAATCCAGCAAATGCACTAATTATTGAAAAAAATTATCATAACATCACATTTACATGTTAACAATGGTAGTGTGCAATTTACTCTGTAACTCTCACCAGGGGTTTTTAAAGGATTTTCTATAGCAAATTATACTATTTTAATCTGTCAAGTCTAAGCGCTGTTAGCTAAGGTTTAATCTTTCTATAGAAAACCATTAAAAGTTCAGTTTTAAAAGGAATTGATACTTTTATTCAGCAAGAACACATTGAAGTGACAGTAAAGACATTTATGATGTGACAAAAGTTTCTATTTCAAACAAATGCTGTTCTTTTGAACTTTCTACTCATCAAAGTGATGTTCCTAGTGGAGAGTGTTAAAGCGGTGTTACTTCCTGAGGTGAATGTGATTTTTGTTCGCAATCATCTAGTTTCAGCATGAGAAAAGTCAGCTGTGAAAAGTGTCTATATATATACTTTTAAAACTCCTCAGCCTTTTATTTTGACTTCCTGTGGGGGCTAGAGCATTAAAGTCAGCACGAAACAGAAGTTGTGCTAGTCTTTTCTTCCCTATTGTGATGTATATTTGAGTGAATCATCTTCTGGAAGAAGAAAAAATGTGGGCGGGGCTTGATTTTGTCTGTGTGGAATTGATTGGATGGTTGTGGTTTGCTATTGGCTGATCTCATGTGAGTGACAGGTTGAGCCCCACCCTCGTCATCAGAGAAGAGAAGAGATGAGCTGAAAGAGGGAGGGGAAGTTATTCTGATTTATTAAGAATGAATCTCATTGGTTCTCGCACATCAAGCGAACATGCTTGAGGTTCCATTAATTAACTCATTTTGAGTTGATGAATGTTTATACGTGAATAAAAGCTTAAATTCAATCTGTTCATCATATAAAGCAATCGCGTCTCTCCAGAAAATTTGGACTAAACTGCTCAATTCATAGGGATTCGTTTTATGATCTCTTTAAGAACTTTTTGAAGCGTCAAAGTGGTAGTTTGTCGATAAATCACTCAGATTTCATCAAAAAGATCTTCATTTGTGTTCTGAAGATAAACGAAAGACTTACGGGTTTGGAACGACACAAGGGTGATTAAAGGCACACTATGCAGTTTCTGTTTTCGTCAAACAGCGCCCCCTAGAGTTGCTGTGGAGTACTTGTGTTTAACGTTACTGTCGGAAATACCACTAATGCAGAGCCGTCTCTGCACTCTTCCGACTGCGCTTTCTTCGTTTCCTTTTGTAGTGTCTTCCATAGAGGCTGCTTCATATGTTGTTGATGTACAGTATGTGACGTTGTGCCGTAAAGCAAGTCGTGATTCTCGCAAGATTTGTCGGGGCACCACCTCTCAAACCTGCATTGTTGTTTTTGCCAGCGACGTCCCCCCCGTTTTGCTATCGGGATGATTTGCCCTACTACGAGTTCGTTTACCATCGAAATTATTTTGAAGCTGTTATATTAAAGGTGCTCTAAGCGATGTCACACGTTTTTTTTGGCCGAAACATTTTTTGTCACATAGAGCAAACATCTCCTCACTATCCGCTAGCTGCCTGTCCCCTGAACACACTGTAAAAAAACGCGGTCTCTGTAGACAGCCCAGGCTCCACAAACGGCAACAAAAACAAACTGGCCCAGCCTGGACCACAAAACATAACAAACAGTGTTCCAGTCAATAACCGACAAGAATGATTTGGGGGTGGGGGTTGAGGGGGTTAGTGCGCGTGCACATGAAGGGGGGAGTGGAGGAGAGAGAGAAGCATGAAGAGGGAAGTTAGCTAGAGGAGAGATGTCCTAAACAACGACAACGACTAACGTTAGAATTATATTCTCTTGAATTTTGATATTTGATGAATCGAGCTAGCCTCCGTTTTGTTTGACAATACTTCGAACGTCAACAAGAAGTGACGTCACCCAACATCGCTTAGAGCACCTTTAAGGTACAAATCTTGCATAGTGTGCCTTTAATGACAGAATTTTACATTTTTGGGGTGAACTATTGCTTTAAGCAGGTAATTACAAGTCTGGTTGCCGACGTGAGAGTGTCACTGTGCACAAGTTGTGGCCAAGGAGACTTCAGGAGGTGACCTCCCATTCAAACCTGTGAGGGATAGCTAGAAACCATTATGTTGGACAAGAGATCAGAATGACGTGCTGCCAAAGTTTGAACAATGTCGTTTGAGGTGAGGCGGCACATTATTAGCCGTTTGTCTTTGCTGTGGAAACGGCAGAAAAGGACATTGCTGATTTAATTTGTTTGGAAAAAAACAAAAAAAAACAAACATGCCGTCTGCTCCAGGTGGCTATTTATAAGTCCAGGTCACAGGAGATCTCCTTTTGTTTCTAAATCAGTTTGGAACATATTTGTTCGTTCGTCTCTGTGTTTTAAAAGCAAAAAAACTTGACCTTGAATATAAGAGTGAAATATTCTTTTATGTTGAATACATAGGATGAAATTGCGCTCCTGCTGAAAGCTCATAGACACTTTCCTGACCTTTGTGCTCAGTTTGCGGATGTGTGTGTCAGCAGGTAACAAAAAGAAACCGCTCTACCTTTGAGTCTTTGCTTCCTAGCGGGTTTATCTCTTCCCCTTTTGAGAGTCTCAGAGCTTCATTTGGCTCATGCAGTTCAATTTGAAATGTGGGGGTCGTGTCTTTCTTTTTTCTTTTCTTTTTTTGTCATGTTTTTGAGCCGTGGCCACAGAGAGAATCATAAGTGGCGATTTCATACAAAGCACAATAAAAGGAGTCTGCCACATTCAAAACTTGCTCTCGTTCACTTTCCTTGATTTAAAAATTAGTGCTGTTCACTTAGACAAGTATTACTATCATCACTATTACTCATTCTCAGGGTCATTCAATATAATCCACACTGACGCCTGTGTACGTATGAGTTTGTAAACACCACAAACATAAGTTCTGCTAATCAGCTGAAGTTCACACAGGCCAGCGCATTCGCATCTGTGGACGTGGTTTCTTAATCTGACGTGACGTTTATCCAACAGCCCTCCATTACTCATGCATGCAAATCTCGCTGATGAAGTCGTTTCAGTTTATGTGTACATGTGTAGTCAGCTCTCACACAAATTACTGCAATTGACCGGCCAGCTGTGTTTTCATGCCACTTTCTATTGGAACACCTTTAATGCCGCTTCACTCTAAAAGCTGACGGCAACAAAATACAAATGCACCACGCCAATATATAATGCAATCTATTTTTAAACACATTTAAAATACCTTTACATGCTTACCTAATCATCTTAAACATTTGTTTTGATTGTGTTTTTGAAGCATTGTATTCTAAAGGATTATAATAATGTAAACATTATAATGTATCATGACTCTGATTATTTTCGAGAACATACAGCTGACAATAAGGTGCTTTATATATATATATATATATATATATATATATACATATAGAAAGTTCACTGAACGTGTGATACACAGCTGTCATGGCACCTCTCTTGTCTCTGATTCACAACACACATAATTAACTGACGGTGTTTACACCCAACCGACCGGTTAATTGATTAACCCAGAAGTTCTCTGAGCTGTATCGAGAGCTTAGCTTTCAAACACAAACACTCTCCTCCATCACATTAATAAATAGACAACACAATCAGAAATCTATTAAGCTAAATTATGATTTTTGTTTTTTAATTCAGATAAATGATTGTTTAAATCTGATGTAATGAGAGTTGTGGTTTGGTTGCAGTCAGTAACTAAAGACTTTAAATATTGATTCTGAGCCTAAAACCTCTTAATGACCTGCTGATTGCTGGTTTGTTCCCTGCATTTCAGCACAACCTCCAGATAACCATAACCAACTGCGCTTATCAGCATTGGCATTCGGGCCGCCGTACACCTCTATCTCCTCTGACGTTTCTGAAGTGCTTTGCTTATTGTATCGAACGATAAGAATTACTGCCAATTACCTCAGGCATCTTCAGAATCTCCTATTTTCAACATAATTAAGAACAACATCAATATCTCAAACGATATTCCATGTACTTTTGATGATTAGGTTTGAGATTCTCATTTTGAAAGATTAAGTTAGTCTAAAAATAGGTCAAAATTACAAGGCTGAGCACACAAACAAGGCCTCCATCTTAAAGTTCAGTAGATTTGTTTGGTTACAGCGCCCCAGTAATATTCATTTTATTCCATTTATCGTTGTTTTATTTATAACACCAGTAAGTGGCGCTGCAACCTCAGGGCATTGTGGAAATGCAATATGAAAAAATAAACAATGCCGAGATTATAATGATAGAGTCAATTCCTTTTTGACATCCTCACTAGCAAATTCAGTTTCTGGAAGATATTGTTGAATACAAAAAATCCAATTGCTGCAGCCCGTGAGGTTTCATCTAAAGATAATCTGCACCAATTTTGGTGAAGACATGAAAAACTTTGTGCAAACAGAAGCAAAAAAAAAAAAAAAAAACAGTAGGCGAATCAATTCAAAATTGCTGAATGACGTTTGGCCTCAAAAATTGTAAATCATGACATTCTGCAGGCCTTCAGAAATATATGAAGTGAAAAAGCACAAAGTGAGGGCAAGTTATACAAGCTGTCAGCCATGTTTTATGCCTTTTAGCCAATTGGTGTTGTGGTTGTGTCAATATATCAAAGATACGAGTTGCAAAGAGACAAACTTACTTCTGGTTTGATGTCCTCTCAGCTACATTTGATGATGCATGACACGTGAAACATTTGACTTGTTTGATGTCTCAACATCACCTGATCCAAATTTTGGAAAGATCCAAAGACAGCTGAAGAACAAAAGAAAAACACTTTTCAATGAAATTTACTGCCCTTAGGGGGGCATTATACTTTATATGACCCAACTTGGCCCCTAAATATACACTTCCATAACCTCTCATTTGACAAAGTGACCTCTGAAATCTGACCTCTGAAACCGTTCATTTTCCTGAGTGAGCTATCATTGTAAGCTTGTAAACTTGGAGGCCACTGGACTACAGCCATCTGAAA
The DNA here is from genome assembly GCF_949319135.1 of Squalius cephalus. NCBI lineage: Eukaryota > Metazoa > Chordata > Actinopteri > Cypriniformes > Leuciscidae > Squalius > Squalius cephalus. The sequence goes on from NC_137125.1 coordinate 52,945,487, forward strand.
AGTCTAATCTCGCTGTCATCAACAACCAGTGAATATCGCTAAATTAAAAGAAGCACCAACAAAGCACTGGAATGCATTTGGTGCCAAACATCCGGCAGATTAAGTGCTTTATAAAACTCAGTAGGTGTTTGTAAAGGAACGTTCCGAGTCGCTGGAGATATACTGCTGGTTCTTCACATCCTCAGGCGAGTCAATGAATTCTGTGTTGTGTATTGATTCTCTGGTCTCAAACTTCACGTCAGCATGGCCTGTAGGAATGTAGCCAACCGCGCTGAACACACAACTCATTGTCTTTTTACTGAGTCCACACATTCAGACTGTTGCTGTTGCTGCAAATATATCCGTAATGGTGCGAGAAACTGAAATGCTGCAACCACAAAACTGTACATTAAAGTTATATCACAGAAACATATTTAAACATAATCCTTTGATGTTCTCTAACAATCAATCAATTGATCAATTCAAACAAACAAACAAAGAAAAGAACGGCTCATTCAGAAATGATCAAGGTTATAAGCACTATGAGCTCATTAACATTTGACTACCAACATTATATATATAATTACATTTATATGGTTGATGAATCATTCCTATGCAGTTGCTAATGAGTTTCGATTGATTGTTAGCATGTTACTAAATGGTTTTCAGGCAGTTTCTATCAACATCCAAGCAAAAAACAGAAGTCAGATCACTTTTAAAACTTTTAGCACAAATTCCCTCAACAAGCTGCATGATTTGAGGCTGACTGTAACTACCTTAGCAAACAGCGCTAACTGTGACTGTTTTGGGTGCATGAAACCTTGACTAACACTTTAAGTGAACTTCAAGGAAAAATAAAATGCTAAAAGTGCATAAACGGGTCTCTTAAAATGACAAATCACAGCGGTAATATAGTCATGACAATGCACTGATCCAAGAGATAAAAGACGTTCCTTAAAACAAAATCACATTCAAAGAGCTTTTTCCTGTTTTGACAACCAATTTTTAGCTCATGACATTAAAAACAAGACACATTAGCCACTTCCTGAAGATTTACATGGGAAGATCTGTTGTTTGTGAATTGCTGCTAGTGGGAGGAGTCAATCTGTCAATCAGTCAAATGGGGCGGGGCCTAGTGTTGTTCTCACAGAGATATGAGACACGTCAACAATCCAAGGTTACCGTCTGGTCACTGTGTCCCATGAGAGGATGGGAGTGGGTCGTATTTTGCTGGAGTGTCTGAAAGAATTGCTTTTTATCAACACGACTGCACAAGATGATTGTGAAATATGCGTGGGTGTTTGTTTCATGGGGAATGTGTTTCTAGCGCTTCTCAACTGGTGGGATGCACCTCAAATATTGGTTTCAGGTTTGTTCTGTTCAGGTCTGTAACAATGCAAAATAATGAAAATTATTAGGTAAATTAACAAAAAAATTATAATTAATGAAAAAATAAATAATTTAAATGTAAATTAATTAAATGCTCATTTTAAATGCATCTTGAAGGGCATTACATTTTGTACAGTATTGTATAGTAAAAATATATGAAGTGACTAGAGTAAAGTACTGTATACTACGTGCTGTCCAGGTGTAAAATCGAGGTACTGAAGAAAAACCAGCTTTAAACATTTAAACTCACACACATTTCATGTGCAAGGCATATGTGAGCCTGCATACTGATGTGTAGTGTTAATGCATGCGGCTCAGGTTTTATGCATCAGGCGCTTTTATGACAATGGAGGATGTTTTTCTCACTCTATCTTTCGTACCTGCACTGGAACAGAGGCGATGCATTAAAAATGTGCAGCGGGGCAGGCTGTTTGTTGAAACCATCACAGCATCACCAAAACCACACGGAGCTCCCGTTGCTTTAGGCACGAAGGACGCGTCCACCCCCTTCTGAGACCTGCAGTGTTTTATGCAAAATTGGAATAATTGCATGAGGCAACAATGGATCTGAGCAACAGATGGCCGTGTTTGTAAATGTTTGTGCAACGAGCATGTGTGTAGCATTTGTTTGGACTTTAAAGGGATAGTTTGCCCAAAAATGATAATTCTGTCAGCATTTGCTCACCTTCATGTCACTCCAAACCCATATAATTTGCTTTTATTCCGTGAAACACAAAATCTGTAAATCGTCTGATTATATCGAAGTTATTCTCTATATCAGTGTCAGTGTTTCTGAACTCCCTGAAATGCCTCCATTGTAGTCTTGAGTTTTATTCCGGGAATGAACACGTCACAATATTCCTCATTTAAATAATTCATATGCAGAATAAAGGGGCGGGGCCTGATTGAGTTAGTTAGTTAGTGTGTTGAAACTGGCGGTTATGGTAAGGGGCGGGACATTTCCCAAACACACTCGAAGCGCTCGACCAATCACAACACACTAATCCAGCCGACCAATCAGAGCACAGTGTGCTTTTCAGAAGGAGGGGCTTCATAGAGACAGGAACTAAACAGAGCGTTACTGACAGACTGGGAAGAGAGGAGCCGCAACAATGGAGAAGATGAGGAGAATAATCAACATTCAAGCATGAAAACCTGTTCTAGTAGAGCCAAAAAACAAAATCAAGACTTTGAAAAGGGGCATAATAGGTCGTCTTTAGATTTAGTTTGGATCCTTAAGGTCCCTTTGGAATTAAAAATAAATAAATAAATAATGATGTGCAGAGATTAATAAATACTTTATTACTCCATAAAAAATAAGAATAGTCAATTTTGATTTCACGGTGACAGCATATGTTCCTATTTCACATTAATTGCATGGGAAAAAAGCAGGGTGAACATTCTTCCTAACATCTTCTTTTGTGCTCCAAAGGAGAGAGAAAATCACGAGGCTGAGTAAATGATGACAGACTGAATCGTCCCTTTAAGTCAGCATGAGTCCTGTCTCTAGTGCAGTTCTGGACGATAGACAGAACGAGTCTGAATGCATTAAAGTTCTGCTGATGTATTTGTGTGTATTTTAAAATCTGACCCAGATCTTCCAGAAGCAGCTAAAAAACTTCTCTTGTGGAGGGGACGCTGAGCTCATCCGTTGCTTCCAGCTCTCTGTTCTCTATACAAATGAAGTCATCTATAGGAGGAAAAAAACACACCTACACACACACGAGATCTCTTTAATATTGCAATTGTTTCTTCTAGACAGAAATGAGATTAAATTGAGATTTTAAAAAATTACCAAAAAACTGCCTGTAGAAAAATGAGAAAAAAGGTTGTTTAAATTTAGTAAGACTAAAATCAGCAATGAAAAGTCAGATATCTCAATATAACCTCAATCCTTTCTCATCAAATGAAGTTGAGTTGACTAAAACTAATTCAAAATTATAAAAAAATAACTATTACTAATTATTACTGAGCTGCTATCCGCATTTACTTTATAGCTCTACTCACTTATACTGTATAATGACAAATATTGACTCATTTGAGTATTTTTATCTCTCCAGAGGAATTTAAATGAAACACAATTGAGTAATAAAAGAAGGTTCAAGTTCAAGGTTCAAATCTCGAGTTTATAAGGTTAAAAGAGAAATGTGACCTCAAACAAATTCATATTCAGTAGATGCGTAACACACCACAATGAGTTCATCTGCTCATCATCACATGAACAACATGCACTGAAAAAAATGATTCGTTGAATTTAATCAATTTTTTTATCGTAAGTGGTTGCATTCAATTGATTTTACCTACATTTAAACAAATGCATTAAGTTGAACTTAATCAATTTTAGTTCAACTTAATGCATTTGTTTAAATGTAGGTAAAATCAATTGAATGCAACCACTTACGATAAAAAAATTGATTAAATTCAACGAATCATTTTTTTCAGTGTGCATCTCTTATATAGTTTAGGGTTTGCATGGACTACCGAAACGAGACTCTTTAACAGTGCAGTAATAAATCTCTGGTCCCTTCCAGAAGTATGTGGTTTAAACATCATCTGTGTGTTTGGTTTATTGTCTGCTTGCACGTTCCATCCATGCAAACTGTGAAACTGTAAATATTATGAGCAAGTGTATCTGTGAGTGGAGGAACGCCATGTAAGGACACATCCACCACAGAGGGGTCATATCTCCACCGTCGAACATTCACACACACTCGCAGCAGTGTGTAAACAATCACAGACAAGATCAGAGGAGAAAAACACTCTTTGCCTTGTGCTCAAGACCTCAGAAATGGGTTTGGCTGCGGGTAAATGGCGACCGTAGTTTAGTAGTGTCACTTCAGACTCAAACACTCATTTATCACATTCAAAAAGTTGCTTTACGTTCTTACGGGCCTCTCAGAACACACACACACTGATTTTTATTTTCCCTCTTCTGCTCGACTAATGCGTTCAGTCTGCTGCATATTAGCATTAAGCCAAGGCATATGTGGTTGAGGTGGAAGAGGTTTCGTTTTCAATCACTGAATGCTAACACTGTAAATCTCTGATAAAGCACCGTGAATGATATAATCAAGTCCGTCTGGGTTTGTGTGTCTCTTTATGTGTTTTTACCCTACGCTAGAATACAAATTCAACCAAACCACAATCTTTTTGCCGTGATTCCTGTTTCTGATGTGAAACAGTGATTTCTATGATATCTTGATTCGAGATTGTGGGTAATTTCACCAATATTCTGCTGTTAAATGCAGTTTAAAAGGGCTATACGTAAGAATTTTCATGTATTAATCGCATTTGTATTGCCAATGTGTGAACAGCTTGTAACGAAACTTAATAAAGGAGACCTTCCTGGAATTCAAGGAGTGTTTCCAACTTTTTACTTCTACTTCCAGTCAAACGTCCTTCACATGTGTTTCAGAGCGCAACAGGATATACAGGTGAAACTCGAAAAATTAGAATATCATGCAAAAGTTCATTTATTTCAGTAATTCAACTGAAAAGGTGAAACTAATATATTATATAGACTCATTACATGCAAAGTGAGATATTTCAAGCCTTTATTTGTTATAATTTTGATGATTATGGCTATGAAAATGTAAAAAGATTCTGAGATTTTGAATTTGGGGTTTTCATAAACTGTAAGCCATAATCATCAAAATTATAACAAATAAAGGCTTAAAATATCTCACTTTGCATGTAATGAGTCTATATAATATATTAGTTTCACCTTTTAAGTTGAATTACTGAAATAAATGAACTTTTGCACGATATTCTAATTTTTCGAGTTTCACCTGTATAAAGAAAAGAAAAGAAAAAAAATATGAATTGATTGGATCAAGAAAAATGTCTCTATATGACAGGTTGAAAAGTAAGAGGGATTTGTGACATTAAAATTAAAATGTCAAGTGACAAAAAAGGTATTAACATAGTTCAATCTTGTGTAATCTTTTGACAAGATTATGTGAAAGGTCAAATAAATGGGTCACCCAGTAGAATAATACTGAATATAACACCAGAGGAAAAGAAGAGACTGTGGTGCTTCAGAGAAATACATTTTAATACCTGTCAAGAAGAGAGAAAAAAAATCAAAAGACAGAAATAAAGTGTGCAAATTACCCTGAAAATGCCTTTATTTTCATGACAAGCACATTTCCATTTAAATCCTTATTACCAAAATGTACCTACCTTTATTTTAATGATTTAAATTATAGCAATGTGAATCATCACTGAGAAAAATAGCTATTACAAAAAATGTGCTTAATTATCATGAAAATAATGTCACACAGCAAAAAAATTTGCTAAAATTAGGCAAAGTTTCTTAGGAAAAATATTTGATAATTTTTTATCTCGACTTGTCATGAGATTCATCTGTGAATATATAAAGAGTCTTGAACTTTAGAAATGCAACGACGCTCAAAACACAGCAGGAGTGTGACAGTATTTATTATGTGTAATAAAGGCCTCACCTCAACACACACCTGACACTGACATCTCAGGCTAGAGCTGTTCCTCTTGTCCACCTGGACAATGACTGTTTAACATGACACATACATCATCCAGTATAAACCGTCTCTTACCCATGACCTGCCCTTCAGAGTCAAAGCACACAAACACATTACTGTATTGAGAGGAAGCTCAGGTCAAGGGTTTCCTAGATGCTCATTAATGAGGATTGCTTTGTTTATCGTGTTGAATCTGCACTGAGATTCGGAGGAAGATGACTCTTCATTTTAATTCAACACATCTTCCAAATAAATCATGCGGTTGTCAGCTGAAATCAGCCATTTGGAGAAATGGAAATGTTTTATTACTTCGCAAACTTTCACAACAAGATTGCTGTCATATTACAGAGCAGTGTTTGCTGAAGCGCTTGTCCGACGTCTCAATGCAATCTATAAGGAATGTTTAAAGTAGCATACTACCATACTACTCATACTATTTCTGAAGTATGTAGTGTGTATGTGAATTTTCGGTAAGACTTTACAGTAAGGTCATATTTGTTAACATTAGTTAATGGATCGGTGGGTGGATGGTGGATAGGTGGATAGGTAGATAGATGGATGGATGGATGGATGGATGGATGGATGGATGGATGGATGGATGGATAGGTAGATGGATGGATGATTGGAAGGGTGGATGGACAGATGGATGGACAGATGGATGGATAGATAGATAGTTAGATGGATGGGTGGTTGGAAGGATGGTTGGGTGGATGGACAGATGGATGGATGGATGGATAGATAGATAGGTAGATGGATGGGTGGTTGGAAGGATGGTTGGGTGGATGGATGGATGGACGGATGGTTGGGTGGATGATTGGGTGGATAGATGGACGGATGGATGGATGGGTGGATGGACGGGTGGATAGATGGTTGGGTGGATGGACGGGTGGATGGATGGACGGGTGGATGGATGGATGGATGGATGGACGGACGGATGGTTGGGTGGATGGATAAAGGATGGACGGATGGATGGATGGACGGACGGATGGTTGGGTGGATGGATGGACGGACGGATGGTTGGATAAAGGATGGACGGATGGTTAGATGGAGGATGGAGGATGGATGGGTGTTTATTATTTTACATCAGTCACATGTCTAACTCTGATTATTTGGGGTTTGATCAAATGAGGGGCCGATCTCTCTCAGAGAACAGAGGAACATTGAGGATTTTCTCTCACACCCACACACATCGACTCAAGGCTAGATTGTGGGAAGGTTCTCACCACTTCCTCTCTGATCACGCCCCATTACGACCTCGAGTCTGGGCGAGCGATCTTCCTCTCTTACCCGTCTATCTCTCGTTTATCTCGCTTCTCCAGGGAATGCCTGTTTTGTCCGTTCAGGGTGGCATTATTCTGGAAACACCGGAGAGGCCAGTTGGAGAAATATGATATCAGTTCATTAGACATGTGAGGGACAGAGAACATCTTCAGCAGAGTCATGACACCTCTAGGGTTTTAATTAGCTGTCACACTTAGTTTATAGTGCAATCATGTGTAGTGCAAAGCTACAAGTGTGAAATATAGATTTGTGCCTCATGGATGGACTGAATCTCATTGAGTGGTTGAAGTTTCATTGGACGGATGTAAAGTGATTGATTGCCATTATAAATGGATACTTCCGACTGTAAACCCTAATTAAATGCGGTCTCCGCTGAGCACTGTACCTTTATGAACATCTATAAACTAAACGGTAAAATGTCGGTTTACTGTCACCCATGACCTTTGACCTGCATTTAAGATCTGCATTTCTGGTTTTAAATTACAGTTCACTTCCTGAATTTGAATTAAGGTTTCAAAAATCAGATTCAAATGAAAGGAAGAATTTAAATGAACCGAAATTCAAAGAAATGAATGCAACTAATTTTATTTTTAACTAAAAATGCAATGTTTGACAGGCCTTACAGACGGACTAGACAGATAGACAGACAGACAGACAGACAGACAGACAGACAGACAGACAGACAGACAGACAGATAGATAGATAGATAGATAGATAGATAGATAGATAGATAGATAGATAGATAGATAGATAGATAGATAGATAGATAGATAGCAGAGACGATCTTCATTAGAACTTTAATTCTACATTAGTCACATCAGCTCAAATGACTGGACTAACAGATATAAATAGCCGACTGGATCTGAAAGTGACCCGGCTCAGTCTGTCGGGTCAAAGGATGTCAGAGTTCACATTGCAGACGGTCCCTAACAGATGGTCTGAGCCCGGAGCGGGTCATTTATCGGGATGAATCCCGCGATCCCGTCTCATCTCGAGGAGCTTGACAGTAACAGTCTGATCTTAATCAATGGTCATTGATTTCCCACTTATCTCGGCCACGGATGGGTCGATGCATCGGCCGGTCCCGGAGCATAATGCTGTAATGAGACCGGCTCGGGAATTACGCGTGACTTCAGAGTCCGTGCCATTGAACTCTGCTCCCTTTTCATTCCCAGTAGAGGGACGGCTGATTAAATGTTTTCATCTTTGTTCGATTGAAGCGCAAGATATTGATAACAAGCTCAAGACACGCTCAGGGCTCGGCAGACAGCGATGGATTCATATTCAGTATCACATGATGGGATGCATAAGAGGAATTATGTAAGGAAGTCATGTGAGATGGAGCAGTAAGACTGTTATTCTCTGTTAATGCCTCAATTTTTCAAGGAAAGGCTTATTTAAAAGTTGTCTAGTTCAAAGCAGAGCTTTTCAATATAGCATAACATTAATAAATAACAGGCTTCCTAATGCTTTTATGTCCACAAACCACCAGGAGAAACAGCAGATTGTAGAAATGTTATTTAATATTGAACGCTGTATATCTCCCTGCAGGGGCTTCGTATTTACATCGCCTGCTTTCTACGGCACGGCTAAATCTCATCATCACCATTATGTTTCGCCATCTGGAGATGGTCCAACATAAACAAGCGAATGAAAAAAAGCATAAATCATTAAACTGACATCATTTCTTTTCCTGTTAAAGAATCAATACACTGTGCAATAGTAGTCTTGCCCTTCTCTAGCTCCATGGTTACCTACTATTTATAGCTTGCTGAGGACCGGCACTGCTTTACGCCTATTTCACACTAACTTCATATCCAGTTTGAGATCGTTGCTATATGCGCTTTTTTAGATCTATGCTGTTTCCATGGTTAAATTAATGGAAAAATATCAAGTTACACCATCTAGATTCACTGGGTCATACAGTACATTGACAGGAGATAGATCTGAATATAATATTGAGCATACTATTTTTATAGATTGAAATCATATTAACCACAATATCACAGTGAACTGATCATGCACGCAACTTCTTTTCTGGCACTTCTATTTTACTCAGTTTCAGTTTAAAGGTCAAGGTCAACTTTCCACCATGTTCGTTTTTTAAAAAATCCCTTTAACTAACAAAAGCCAGCTATACGTAATGACACCATCCTCCAGGAAGTGACATCATTTGAATCCATAAAGCAATATTAGCAATGGATTTGATCAATTCAAACACTGAGTTAAATAAAAAAAAAAACACTTTACTGAATTCAAAAGTTAATGTAGTATAGTTCAGAAATTATTGGACTACAGTTTCTAATGGGTACCTATAATCAAAGTCCTTGTAAAGATCACAACAGCCATCTTGGAAACACCCCGAGGCACAAGGACAGCTCTGTACTTCAATAGGAGAAGAATGAGACCTGTTTGTCAAGATTATGCTTACACAACATTTCAAATCAGCTCAGATCAAGCAAAAAGACGGATTTTTAGGGTGGATCCAGCGAATGTGCATTCAGGAGTAAACAGGTTTTAGTTGATTCAAGATTCTTTAGGGAAAGGCAGTTGTGGATCTACAACCGTCATATTGAATGATACAACTTCTCTCATTAATTTCTATACATGTAAAGCACCTGCTCTCTGCGCAAAGTCTCCGCTGTGACTCGAGGGAACAGACTCATGGCCCTGTCTTACACCCGGCGCAATGCAGCGCCAAGCGCGATGCAAGTGTTTTTTGCTAGTTTCAGCCCGACGCAGTTATCATTTTCACGTCCTACTCCACGTTGTTTAAATAGCAAATGCATTTGCACCCATTTGTGCGCCCATGGGTGTGCTAGTCTGAAAACGAGGTGTGTGTTCTGGCGCATTGTTGGAGCATTGATATTTTGAGGCAACAGAAATAGACTGAGCCACTGACCAACTGAAACCTGGTCTAAAGTCAATTGCGCAATATTTTTTTTGTTATTTAATGGCCGCGTTAGTAATGTGCGCTTATAGGTGGGTCCACAACGCACGTACACTCTTCTTATTAAACACACAGGGACGCACAGCTGCACAAAAACATGCCAAATATTTAAAATAAAAGGATTACAATGTAAGTAAAGATATGGTGAATCCGGCTTGTCCCGTAGATTTTCTGCTTGCGCACTTTTACCTTGCGCACGAGCAGATCCGTTTGCGCTCTGGAGACGCGTTCGGTCTTTCCACTATTTTTTAGGGAATGGGTGATGAGACTCTGGTTGGTTTAACGCATGTAAATCCCAAAACACACCCATTACTCATTATGAGAATAGGGACAACACTTTTAGACCATGCGCCGGGAGCACCGACCATTTTTCCCGTCATTAAACTAGCAAAAGTGGACTCGCCATAAGTGAACTTGAGCCCTGCGCTTTAGACCATGCGCTTAGATCGTTAAAATAGGGCCCTAGGTTGTGTCTGGTTCTGTGCACAGTACATGAATAACCAGATGTTGTTACACCACACGGATCAAAGAGAGGCTGAACAGAGAACGGGAAAAGCCTTGATTAAAAGGACACCGGCACAACTCCAGTTAATAGCATGAATTTAAATTACATTGTAACCAGAATCTCTCCATTTACAGTCTAATGTCTTCAGCACAGATCCTCCAAATGAAGGAGAGATGGATTTTTAAATGTGTGCTAGTCACGAATGGAGCAAACGCTGGTTTCATTTTCTGCAAAAATAAAATCTACAAACCCAAGTTATGATTAAATGCATAAAATGTAAAATCACTACATTCAAATGAAAAATGTCTCAATTTAGGGGCAAATTAAGAACATTTTCTTAGCCTTTCCAAAAGAAATGTTAAATGAACGGCTGTGTCTTTTTGTGTTTTAAACATCTGCATGTAAGTGAGCTGATGCTGAACGTCTGGCCAGACTGAAGATAGTGTTTTCTGCAGGGAATAATGCTGGTTTATCGCCAGTCTGCAGCATAAAAAACCATTTAAATGGCCAATGTCTTGTGGTTGTAAATAGCTGTAAATGGTTATATGAACAGATAAACACTCTAGACAGTTTTTCCACAGTGATTTGAGATGTCAGCTCTATTTTTAATCCCATATATATATATATATATATATATATATATGTGTGTGTGTGTCATGCAGGCATGTTTCTTAGATAAAAATTTGATATTTTTAACACACAGTACACGCAAATATTGCAAATAAATTGTGCATTTATCCATTAGATGGAACTACTTTCTTCTGATACTTACTTTCCAGTACTGAATAAAACATGTATGATATTTTACTCCACTCATCCGCCTCCCATTTACTTTATGGCAATGCATTCTGGGATTGACTTATCCGTGCAAGATGCATGCATTACATTTCGCCCTACATGCATTGTTGTAGTATCAGAAGATCAGAAGTGAGTCTATGATGCATAAAAATGTTTAATACTGGTAAATTAGGGGCAATTTTTGCCATAGAGATGACTGGGAAAGAAATGTCCCAATTATCCTGCATTAACCCTGGTTTGATCAGGACAGTATGTTTGTGTCAGTCTCCAGATCTCAAACCTCATTTGACTTCATTCATATTCAAATATGCCATGCAAAGATGCACCACACCAGGTTTGACGTCACAGATCGCCATCGTACGGCTTTTATGAAACTTTAATAGTGCTTTAATGATGCTTTTTCATCATTTTGGGAGCAAGGCAGCACACGCTTCCATTCACCTTCAACATAATGACAGTGCTTTCATTTTTGGGGTGAACTATCAGTGTGTGTGTGTGTGTGTGTGTGTGTGTGTGTGTGTGTGTGTGTGTGTGTGTGTGTGTGTGTGTGTGTGTGTGAGCTTGAAGATTCAGGACAGAAACCAGCAAAAAGGGTGTTTAATTGTGCCAAATTAAGTCTAAATTACTCTCCAGATCCTAATGTTCTCTTTCCTACAGTATAATGTGCAATGGTGGCCAGCAAATGGCAATGGAGATTAAGAAAATGAGTGTGACCTAATCAAAACGGTGAGCGGTAACAAGCTGTGCTCCTCTACAGTTATTTGACCTCCTAAACTGCACCCAATGAGCAACTCATGGAAATGAAGAGGATTTATGTCTTTATTCAGGCAAGTTCTCTCATGCTGCAACAGTTCTGGTCTGATCAGACACAAATATTTCACAAGATAGGGGGAAAAAACTGAACGGGAAAAACCAAAACACAGGCGGAAGAAGGTCAGCTTACAGAAACAAAGAGATGGATGGTGCGTTTACGGGAGAAAAACCCCCTGCTCAGCCAGTGAAGGCTTGTCTCTTTCATCACACAATCAATTCCCCGTGACAAGGCCTATTGGATAGGCTGGGGTTTAAATAGAGTTGTTCAACTTTGAGACAACTTAGGGCACGAAAGGATTTCTTGGGAATTGCATAGCACATCTGAGCTACAGGAGAATGTCAGGCAATAAGAAAGTGTCATTTCACCTTAGCGGACGCTAAATTAAGGCATTCGACTCTGGTTCGAACCGTCAGAAGCATTAAACTATGAATACATTAAGTCAATATCAATAGCACCACTAATAATAAATGACACCATAATGAGTCGTACGGACCTTGGAGTCTTTAGTCAAAGGGGAAATTGGCTTATGAAACAGAAATACTCAGAAAAGGGAGTTTCGTGCAAGCAATGCCGGCCACTAGTTTGAGGCATTTAATTTTTCCATTTACATGAGGGTCATAATGGGTGCACGATTCCATTAGTCTTCCCTCAATTTAATTAGTTTGTGAGATGATGGCTTGTTTCCTGAAAGGATTTTGTTGTATGCCGGAATACTGATGAATCACGTCTATATGGGACAAACGAGTAAACGTTTTTCGCTCAATGGATATGCTTACCAGTTTTAAAGAGACACTTTCAACTCTCTTTAGTGTGTAATGTTGCTGTTTGAGCATGAAAAAGAGAGTTATATCTATATCAGTGTCAGTGTTTCTGAACTCCCTGAAACGCCTCCATTGTAGTCTTGAGTTTCTTCCTGGAACGAACACGTCACAATATTCCTCATTTAAATAATTCATACGCAGAATAAAGGGGCGGGACCAGGTTGAGTTAGTTAGTGTGTTGAAACTGGCGGTTATGGTAAGGGGCGGGACATTTCCCAAACACACTGGAAGCGCTCGACCAATCACAATACACTGATCCAACCGACCAATCAGAGCACAGTGTGCTTTTCAGAAGGAGGAGCTTCATAGAGACCGGAACTAGGCACGTTTCCATTACAGATTTGCGCAAAACTTTTGCGATTTTTTCTAAATGTCGACATAAAACTATTGCGAAATGACAGCGTTTCCATTAACCGATGTTATGCGACTAAAACGTCATTTTTTCCTCTCGCGAGAAGTCATTCATGGCGACGATGTTGGTAGGTTTACGTATATCCCAGCCACTGCACTGGCCATTATCATTAATGGAAGGAGACGTATGTGTGTTATCCAAGCATTAATGGCAAGGAAAGACCCTTATACTTGGAACGGTTGATGTTTCTGGGTGTTTCTCCCTCAGATCTGCTTCAAGGTCTTGATTGTGGCATTTCTTTGAGGTTTAGAATCCATTATTCCTGTAATTCTTCTGTCTTTTATGAGTTTAATAAAGAACTCAGTCTCGTATTCGTAATCACACCGCGTCAATTAAGTCAGCTGACCTGTAAATGCGCGAAAACTGTTTCCATTGCAGTTTTGTGAAATATTTCTTTTTCGAATTGCCTGAAAAACCTCCTCATGCGAGCGTAAAAACTTTTTTGTGATAAATGGGAGTTTTTGCAAAATTGATGTGTTTCCTTTGGGTGTATTTTCAATTCGCAATTTCAATTTGCGCAATTTGAAGGGTAATGGAAACACGGCTACTGACAGACTGGGAAGAGAGGAGCTGCAACAATGGAGAATATGAGAAAAATAATGTGTTTTTTGAACATTCCAGCATGAAAACCTGAAATCCAGACTTTGCAAAAGGGCCCATTATGGCGTCCTTAAGTACATTAATGACGGATCTCCAGGAAATAACATTTTTCACCTTGAAATGAAAACTGTCCTGGTCATATTGTGAATGATTTATCAGTGCACATTATTGTAAAGGAAAAAATGCTTGCAATCTGTCATCAAAGTGCCTCTGAGACTGAAACTGAAGCTTTTTCCCCACTTATTTTTCAACATTCTCTTTACAATCCAATTAATTCTCAATTCATAATTATGCTTTTTTTTTTTATTGCATATCCGGTTTTTCATATATAAATACATCACTTTCCGCAAATAAAAAGGGTTGAAATTGGTCTGGGACCCCTGTGATGGTGGATGTGTTTTTCCCGATATCAGACCTCGAAAGACAGAGAATCATCCTTCAGATGAGCGAAAAACAACAGCATCAAAAGCCATGATCTCTTGAGAGACAAACACCTCCTGTCACTTCCCATTACGAATGACATGCATTGTGCTCGCAACATCTGACAGGCTGCATTAAACCCAAACGCTACCATCTTATTTAAGAGGATGACGAATGGCATTGTGATGGAAGATGTTAGAAAGCTTTGCTGCGAAGCCGTTTCGAGTGGAAGTGATGCAATAAACTAAATGTTTTTTAAATTTGACATGAAGCTGAAATTGCAATCCATTCATTACACTTCTTTATTGTGAAATATTTCCAAATGAAACTTTTATCCATCAGGAATTGATTGGATGATGAAAAATGGCCTGAATTTCAGTTTGCGGTGTATTGTGAAGCATGCAACCCTCCTGAAATTCCAACTTCATGCACTTTTAAAGAGGCTTCTTGACCTGGACATGACCAAAAATCTGCATTAAGAAAATAAATGAGGTCAGTTTTGATTTAAAGTCTTAAGTCTGTGAATATAGATACATTTTCAATATGAGATATGACAATCTGCTACTTTCAATATGAGAACATACTACTTTTTTACATCACACCACCAAAAATATTTAGGCCTAAATTAAGATTTACTCATTTGAATTGCATATTAAATTTCCATACATTTGGATTAAACCATGTTAACATAAAGAAACTAACAAACTTAAAGTGATGCATATTTGTTAGTCATATATGCATTAAATAACACAATAAGCAGGTTTATATTGATCATCAACAAATCCAATTTCTTTCACTCTCATACATTTTAATTAATGTGTTTTAACCATGTTCATAATTTTTAAATGAATATATTTAATTGTTTTCACACATGAACAGATCTATGCAGATTTGAAGCAATTTGAATAAATGCATTTTGAAAATATGATTATTTAAATCAAATCAAATAGATGCAAATAGTTAAAGGGTTAGTTGAACGAAAGACTTGTCATATGGATTAGTTTTACAATCTCTTTATTAACTTTTTGATGCGTCAAAATAATAGAGGGACAGAAATCACTCAGGTTTCATCAAAAATATCTTCATTTGTGTTCAGAAGTTTGGAAACGACATGAGGGTGAGTAATTAATGACAGAATTCATTTCTGGGGGAATTATGCAGATTTTTCTGAGTGCAGAAATCTTACCCATTTCATTTGTGTATGACAGACACATATGCATCCCATTAAGCTTATGTTAAAATTGTGCAATCCAAATAGATGATAATTTAATATGCAATACAGATACATAAATCTTAAATTTAACCGTAAATATTTTTTAGTGCAAAAAAAAACAAAAAAACATTTACAAACCTTTTTGGTGTTTGCCAACCGCACTCTAAATAGCTGTGTGAAGCAGGGCTGTTGTAGGATAAGCACACACTCTCGACCTGTCATGTGCAGTGTAAACAGGCGACAGGCAAACTTGGCAAAGTTTGCATGTTTGCACATATCTGTGTGTCCCGTCACGCTGCTGGAGTGAATTGGCGCTCATAATTGGTTTCCCGGGTGCATTGTGGAAGACCACAACTTTGGCACAAGCCTGGGCAACAAATAAAAGCATCATTATGTGCAACCAGCGGGTTATTTAGGTGCCATAAATACTGCAACTAGAAGTGCCATTAGGACACACAATTACACAGCGCATTATCAACAGTTCACTTTGGCCATCAGGGCAGCCTGTTGGCCAACAGATCTGCTTTTTCGCCAGATGTTCAGACAAGCCTGATTGATTTTGGTGACACGTTACGAACACAAGGGCATCATCACAATTTGCATACTAAGAATGCACACACGGGTTTAGTGTGTGGAATTAGAACACAACTTAGCCACCATTTGTATATATAGTTGTGTTCTAATTCCACACACTAAACCCATTTGTGCATTCTTAGTATGCAAGTATTATGATTATATTAGGGTGACCATATTTTAGTTTTCAGAAAAGAGGATGGGGGTGTGGTTTGGGGAGGCGTGGCTAAGGGTGGGGGGCGTGTTTGGGAGGCGTGGCTAAGGGTGGGGTGTGGTTTGGGGAGGCATGGCTAATGGTGGGGGCGTGTTTGGGAGGTGTGGCTAAAGGTGGGGGCGTGGTTGAGGGGTGAATGCATCAAAAAATACTTGACTTGACATAGGTTGAAATAAAAAAAAAAATCTACTACACTATTTCAGTAAAAAACAATTCCAATCCTCCTGATGTTCTCTTGTAGCCTTTACTTTCCTTATGTGAATTTACATTTGGGCTTTTTTTTTTACGCTGTTAGCTACTTAAAAGCTACAAAAATTCTGTGAACAAAGTCTGCCTACTTTGATTTGATTGGTCATTTAAATATTCTGACATTGACGAGCAGTGACAGACCAATGAGGCTGAGATGAACACACACACACACACACACACACAGGCCTCTGTTTTCTGACGTGCTCTCTGCTTGGTGCCGCTGCGGATTGAGGAACGTGCTGATTATAACAAGACTGAAGCTGGTTTCATAGCTGGTGATCGTCAACCAGTGGATCTCTGAGCTGAGTGAGTGAGTGAGTGGAGACGGGGCTCATTTGCATATTCATAGAACCACGTATACTAAATGAGGCAAGAGTGTCGAGTTACATTCAAGCTATTTTAAGGCACAAAGAAGGAAAAAACTTTTAAATATGTAATTTTGGTGATCAAAGGTGAGTTTTAAGGGATATAAACTGTGACTGACTGCAGGGGGACTTTAAATAATACTTTCCCATCAGTGAAGTAAATACTTTTAGTGTGTAATAGAAGTCTAATAGCAGCCGAGGTGTAACACATCAAATCTGTAAATGCGAAAGCTAACTTATATGTCCTTTCCCACATTGCACAGTAATAAAATTCAAAACTTATTGAAATGAATATTTAGAGCTCGACGTGAGAATATTTCCAGTCTCTTTTGTTGGCCAAGTGGCTTCCCGTTTCACTCTGCTTTGTGAAGATCTTTTATTTGTCCTGTCGCAAACCATAATAACTTGTTTGACTGTAAATACAAGCACCTCGTAGCAATTACCCGTCAATACATGCGCACAAATGAGGAAGACAGTAATAAGTTGATGCTCCAATACAAATTTGTATAGAAATGGACTCCTCCTCTCCTTAAAGCAAACCAAAGCCAGCGAATTATGGAAATCAGCTGCATGAATTTACTTGACTGACACGGTTTGTTTACCTTCACAGATTAAAGGCCGGCAATCTTTTGAAGCAGCGTTGTATATGGAAATCATAAATGTGTTGTGCGAGGTGTGACTCGCATCCGAAATGAGAAACAATGTGGGACAACTGATCATAATTTGATGGTGCTTTTGTTGTTTCTTTTAGTGCGTCTATCGACGTATGCACACAAATATTGCGTCAACTTTGCACTACATACCTTGACTTGAACTTCACAACCACTTCTTGTCTTATCAGCTTTAAATAAAGGATTGTCTGTCTGTCTGCTGTACAGTGAGACATGCATGAATTAGCGCGTCCAGCATCAATCACACACACTATCTGAAGACTGCAGGGTTTGGGTGCGGGTGCGAGAACATGCTGTGGCAGATTTCAATGAGACGCTGATCGATGTGTCACCTGAGAAACATTAGGATTATGACAAAATCTGTCATTACCTCACCACACTATTGAAACACAGGGAGGGGGAAACAAACACACTGTAACAGTAGTACAAAAAAGTACTGTAGCATTAGGCTTCGGATAGAAATACCATGCATACTAGTGTGTAACATGGTACTGAATGATTACCACAATCAAACACCATGGTATTTACATGTACTTCATAAGATTATCATGATCGTATAATCAAACAATGAAAAACAAAATGGTTATACAATCAAAGATCTCTGATTCCTTTGTGTGATTGGTTGTGTAAAGCTTAGTTCTTGGTTAAGGCCCTAATCTACACACAGAATAAAGGTTAAGCAGGTTTATGAGTGTGAGTTTGTCACTTGAGTTTGACTGGGCTTGTAAAACGGTATGTTGTCAGAAGTCCTGGAGGCCTTATTAAGGTGTGTCTACCTGTGACATAAATCTCCAGACTGACAGGTTTGTCCCTCGTTCCTTTAAAACGTGTCAAAGTAACAGCTTAAAGTCCCCCTGTTGTCAATCATCGCATCCCTTAAAACTAATCTTTGATCCTCCCAATGACATTTAAAAGTTTTTTTCCTTTGAAAAATATTTCTTCATGCCTTAAAATAGCTTGAATGTAACTCGACACCCTTGCCTCATTAAGTATACGTGGTTCTATGAATATGCAAATGAGCCCCGCCTCCACTCGTTGACAATCAAACGTTGATCTGATTGGTTACAAGTTTGTGACGTCAGAAACACCAGAGATTTCAAAGCGTGTTTTTGAGACTGTCTTTGGTTCACTGCAGTTTTAAGGAGAAAATACTCTGAATTTGCACATGGTTTGCATATTAAAAACACCACATAGACATATAAACAACATTAAAAGCTCGATTTTCACCACAGGGGGCCTTTAACAGACTAAAATGTCACTATATGGTACTCATAAAAAAATACAGTTTCAGATCAATAACAGAACAACCTCTGATCTCAAGCAAAAGAAAACACAAAATGGTGGATCAGATTATGAGCAGCATAAAGAAGATTTTCAGCAGCTTAATATCATATTCACAGTTTCCATACAGTACAAGCATGTTCATTGGGGTTCAACATCAATTCCTGCGGTTTAATCCAAGATTAGAAATCATCAGCACTGGGAAAAACAGTCCATAAATGTTTCTTCTTATTAAGCAAGATTAGAACTCTCTAGATATAAACTCAAAAGTTCAATACGTGCACAAAGATGTTAGATATTCACAAACATCAGTCAAATGCATGTTTTAATCACAGTGTAGAAATTCAGAGTAAAATATTTCAGTCTGGCATGAGTTAATGGGTCGCTGTTGGGAACATTTTACAACTGATAGTGGAGAATCGCTCTGTGATTCTGTCTGGGCCAAACCCTACAGGCGAGAACAGACTAAACACTTCAGCACATTTAAGGGAACAAGTGAGGCGACGGCGCTGTCAAAAACCAGCAAATCCCATTAAATGTGATTTGTTTTTGTGGGGTGAGAGAGCTAGAGGGAAGAAACTGATAGACAAGAGAAAAATGTAACATATTCATATTCATATCAGCTTGGCTAAAGGGTTTACTAGCTAATATTCAGACTCATCAAGAATTATATATCCATATGTTTCTTATTACATTGTGTCCTGAGATTTTGAGCTGTTGTCATGATCATGTCATATTTGGTTTCATTTTCTGAGTCACTATTTTGCCTTTGAGTTCTGGGTTATTGCTTGTTGCTGTAGTTTCTAATTATTTAAACTATAGTACACCTGTTCCTTGTTCTGTTGATTGTCTTAGTGTATTTAAGCTCTCAGTTCTTTGTTTGTTGTCTCAAATTGGGTTTTCTAGTTCACAATGTTTATTAAAGTATCTTTATGTGTGTGTCTGTGTGTGTGGGTGTTTGTTTGTGTGTGTGTGTGTGTGTGTGATGAAGTATCCAGTTTCTTATCTATGTGTGAGTGTGTGTGAGTGTGTGTGTGTGTGTGTGTGTGTGTGTGTGTGTGTGTGTGTGTGTGTGTGTGTGTGTGTGTGTGTGGTCTGGTATTCTCTACATTATGGGACCAAATAATGTACCCAAGTATAGCAAGTAAATTTTGACCTTGTTGGGACTTTTTTTGGGACGTTTACTAGCTAATATTCAGACTCATCAAGAATTATATATCCATATGTTTCTTATTACATTGCGTCCTGAGACTTTAAGCTGTTGTCACGATCATGTCATATTTAGTTTCATTTTCTGAGTCACTATTTTGCCTTTGAGTTCTGGGTTATTGCTTGTTGCTGTAGTTTCTAATTATTGAAACTATAGTACACCTGTTCCTTGTTCTGTTGATTGTCTTAGTGTATTTAAGCTCTCAGTTCTTTGTTTGTTGTCTCAAATTGGGTTTTCTAGTTCACAATGTTTATTAAAGTATCTTTATGTGTGTGTCTGTGTGTGTGTGTGTGTTTGTTTGTGTGTGTGTGTGTGTGTGTGTGTGTGTGTGTGTGTGTGTGTGTGTG
Source organism: Squalius cephalus (assembly GCF_949319135.1). Classification (NCBI taxonomy): domain Eukaryota; kingdom Metazoa; phylum Chordata; class Actinopteri; order Cypriniformes; family Leuciscidae; genus Squalius; species Squalius cephalus. The sequence continues at coordinate 52,966,078 of NC_137125.1, forward strand.
TGTGTGTGTGTGTGATGAAGTATCCAGTTTCTTATCTATGTGTGAGTGTGTGTGTGTGTGTGTGTGTGTGAGTGTGTGTGTGTGTGTGTGTGTGTGTGTGTGTGTGTGTGTGTGTGTGTGTGTGTGTGTGTGTGTGTGTGATGAAGTATCCAGTTTCTTATCTATGTGTGTGTGTGTGTGTGTGTGTGTGTGTGTGTGTGTGTGTGTGTGTGTGTGTGTGTGTGTGTGTGTGTGGTCTGGTATTCTCTACATTATGGGACCAAATAATGTACCCAAGTATAGTAAATAAGTATAGTAAGTAAATTTTGACCTTGTTGGGACTTTTTTTTTGGGACGTTTACTAGCTAATATTCAGACTCATGAAGTATTATATATCCATATGTTTCTTATTACAGTCATTATTTTGCCTTTGAGTTCTGGGTTATTGTTTGTTGCTGTAGTTTCTAATTATTGAAACTATAGTACACCTGTTCCTTGTTCTGTTGATTGTCTTAGTGTATTTAAGCTCTCAGTTCTTTGTTTGTCATCTCAAATTGGGGTTTCTAGTTCACAATGTTTATTAAAGTATCTTTATCTCTATCTAGTATTATTGATGATAACAGTAAAAATTATAATATTTTTGAAAACAATTCATTTTTATTGTATTTTTATTTTTAACAAAAATATTTTTTAACATCAGATGCGATGCCAATACCAGCAAAAAAGCTCTAAATCCATTATAATGTTGACCCAGGCTGTCAAAGGTTTCATGCGCAATGAGAAAATTAGCCAAAAAGGTCAAAATAAATGATGAAAAGCGTTATTATATCCACAGTCACAGATAATCCTATCCGGATGGGATCCGATTTCTCACGGGACCCCGGAGTTATGGCTGGAAAACAGTTTTTGCATCTGCAAAACACGACCTAACCTCCTCAGGGGAAATTTGTCCTGTCTAAATAGGGCTTTTTTCTGAAGAATTCCTCAGGAGAAATATTAATTAGCTTTTTAATCATTTGATTGCAGACTTTAGCTGGTCAAATATGAGCACGGTTTGTGAGGCCTAAAATTCGGAGTGGACAAAAATCTCGATTTAATCTAATTATTAAAACATTTAAGATATAAAACATCTGATTTTACTATCCTCTATATATACTATCCTTTCCTATAGAAGAACCATTTTTGGATCCCCAAAGAAGAACCTTTCAGTGAACAGCTCTTAAAATAAAAAAAATGTAATAGTGTGAAGAACATTATAATATTTTAAAAATTCTTACTATAAAGAACCTTTTGTGGAATGGAAAGATAGTTTCTTCATGAATCCATCAATGCCAATAAAGAACCTTTATTTTTAAAAGTGAAGGATGAAGTACCCAGTTTCTTATCTATGTGTGTGTGTGTGTGTGTGTGTGTGTGTGTGTGTATGTGTGTGTTTGTGTGTGTGTGTGTGTGTGATGAAGTACCCAGTTTCTTACCTATGTGTGTGTGTGTGTTTGAGTGTGTGGTCTGGGATTCTCTACATTATGGGACCAAATAATGTACCCAAGTAAAGTAAATAAATAAGTATAGTAAGTACATTCTGACCTTGTTGGGACTTTTTTTTTTTTTGGTCCCCGTGTGGAAACAAGCTTATAAACCAGTTTCTTATCTATTTGTGTGTGTGTGTGTGTGTGTGTGTGTGTGTGTGTGTGTGGTCCTGGTATTCCCTACATTATGGGAAAAACAAGCTTATAAAGCTTTTTCTGTAATAGGTAGGTATAGGGGATATAACAGTTTGTACAGTATAAAAACCATTACGCCTATGGAAAGTCCCCATTTAACATGGAAACCCATGTGTGTGTGTGTGTGTGTGTTTGTTTGTGTGTGTGTGTGTGTGTGTGTGTGTGTGTGTGTGTGTGTGTGTGTGTGTGTGTGTGTGTGTGTGTGTGTGTGTGTGGTCCTGGTATTCCCTACATTATGGGAAAAACAAGCTTATAAAGCTTTTTCTGTAATAGGTAGGTATAGGGGATATAACAGTTTGTACAGTATAAAAACCATTACGCCTATGGAAAGTCCCCATTTAACATGGAAACCCATGTGTGTGTGTGTGTGTGTGTTTGTTTGTGTGTGTGTGTGTGTGTGTGTGTGTGTGTGTGTGTGTGTGTGTGTGTGTGTGTGTTTGTTTGTGTGTGTGTGTGTGTGTGTGTGTGTGTGTGTGTGTGTGTGTGTGTGTGTGTGTGTGTGTGTGTGTGTGTGTGTGTGTGTGTGTGTGTGTGAGTGTGGGACAGGTGCTTCTTCCAGACACTGCGTCGACTTGCATCAAGCCCTAAACATAGCTCTGAATATCAATGAGAATAGTGGAGCTCTTAAAGAGAGTTTTATTTTGGGATGAAAGCGTCCTGCTGTGCCGGACACCGTCTCCGAGCTGAACTTCCCTTTTCACACGGATGAATTATACATCACAGTTACTGGTTTAGTGCTACACACTGCCGGAGGGGTTCATGCTGAGCGCATCAGGTCTTAATCTGGGCTCACAAAGTTCACTCCACTGCAAGCATGTTGGGTGACTGAGATCGGTCTCATGCAACAAATATGAAATTGTCCAGCGAGTCTGTTTTATTCAGACTAAACATAACTATACATGTGCAATACCAGTCACAAGTTAGAATAATTAAGATATATTCATGTTTTTAAATAAGTCTCTTATGCTTGCCAAGGCTGCATTTATTTGATCAAAAATACAGTAATTTTTTTTTTTTTACAATATTATTACAATCTAAAAAAATAATAATCTTAGCATCATTACTCCAGTCTTCCGTGTCACATGATCCTTCAGAAATCACTCTAATATTAACTAATATTTCTAATATATAAACATTTCTGATTATTATCAGTGTTGAAAACATTTACGCTGATTCATATTTGTTTGTGGAAACTTTTTTTTAGAAATGTATACTTTTATTCAGAAAGGATGCATTGAAATGATAAAACGTGACAGTAAAGACATTTATAATGTTACAAAAGATTCTATTTCAAATACATGTTGTTCTTTTGAACTTTCTATTCATCAAAATGTATCAGTTTCCACAATAATATGAAGCAGCACGACTGTTTTCAACACTGATAATAATAAAAAAATGATGTTTCTTGAGCATCAAATCATCATATTAGAGTGATTTCTGAAGGATCATGTGACACTGAAGACTGGAGTAGTGATGCTGAGAATTCAGCTTTGATCACAGGAATAAATTACATTATAAAATACATTAAAATAGAAAACAGTTTTTTTTTTATTTTAATAATATTTCTCAATTTTTACTGTATTTTTTGATCGAATCAATGCAGCCTATAGTGAGCACAAGAGACTTCTTTAAAAAACATTTTAAAGAAATCATAATTAATCCAAACTTTTAGGACTGGTAGTGTAATAAAAAAGAGAGAAAAAAACTTTTATTTGTTCTACCAAATAAGAGTCTCCAACTTTAGTCTGTTCACATTATTAAACAGATTTCTTTAGTGGTGTGTCATGGCAGAGTATTTCAGACAGGATGAATAATAAAGCTGTGTGTGTGTGTGTGTGTGTGTGTGTGTGTGTGTGTGTGTGTGTGTGTGTGTGTGTGTGTGTGTGTGTGTGTGTGTGTGTGTGTGTGTGTGTGTGTGTGTGTGTGTGTGTGTGTGTGTGTGTGTGT
>NC_137125.1:52969924-53064479 GCF_949319135.1 Squalius cephalus
GCTGATATCAGGAGCTGATATTTTTGCTGCCAACTGCCATTGGAACTCTCTCTCTCTCTATCTCTGTCTATCTCTCTCTATCTCTGTCTATCTCTCTCTATCTCTGTCTATCTATCTCTGTCTATCTCTGTCTATCTATCTCTCTATCTATCTCTGTCTATCTATCTCTGTCTATCTCTGTCTATCTATCTCTGTCTATCTATCTCTGTCTATCTCTCTCTATCTCTGTCTATCTCTGTCTATCTATCTCTGTCTATCTCTGTCTATCTATCTCTGTCTATCTCTGTCTATCTCTCTCTATCTCTCTCTATCTCTGTCTATCTCTGTCTATCTCTCTCTATCTCTGTCTATCTCTGTCTATCTCTCTCTATCTCTGTCTATCTCTGTCTATCTCTCTCTATCTCTGTCTATCTCTGTCTATCTCTGTCTATCTCTCTCTATCTCTGTCTATCTCTGTCTATCTCTGTCTATCTATCTCTGTCTATCTCTGTCTATCTCTGTCTATCTCTCTCTATCTCTGTCTATCTCTCTCTATCTCTCTCTATCTCTGTCTATCTCTCTCTATCTCTGTCTATCTCTGTCTATCTCTCTCTATCTCTCTCTATCTCTGTCTATCTCTCTCTATCTCTCTCTATCTCTGTCTATCTCTGTCTATCTCTGTCTATCTATCTCTGTCTATCTCTCTCTATCTCTGTCTATCTCTGTCTATCTCTGTCTATCTCTCTCTATCTCTGTCTATCTCTGTCAATTCAATTCAATTCAATTCAGAAAGCTTTATTGGCATGACAAAAAGTACATTTTGTATTGCCAAAGCATCACAACAACATAGAAAATGATTTAGAACATTTAGTACACAAAATTATAATAATAGTTAAATTAAATAAAAAAGATAGTATTATATATATTATCTTGGCTAATTATTGCAAAAATAATAATACAGATAACATAAAGCAATAATAATAGTGTAAACAAAGATTAATAAATAAAATAAAAAGGATTATATTGCAGAAATCATGTATATAAAAAACAAAAATAAACAAACACTGAACTTGAACATTATATATGTGTGTAGGTGTGATGGGATGGGTTAGGCTGTGTGTGTGTGTGTGTGTGTGTGTGTGTGTGTGTGTGTGTGTGTGTGTGTGTGTGAGTTGGTATTTATCACGTTGTGGGGACAAGAATCTGTTTACACAGTCACGTAATGGGGACCTCTTGCGTTGTGGGGACCAAAAATCAGGTCCCCATAAGGATGACCCATTGAATTGAATAGAGGAACTATTCTGAAGGTGCTGGGCGGAGTTTCAGCATTGGCCCATAACACACGATTATGAGGTAGTGTGAGTGTGTGAAGTGTGTGCTCAGCTGCGCCCCCAAACATTTTTGGCTGGTAATGCACTCACTTCTCCACACACACATTTTCCAATTATGGTTGAGTACCGCCCACTTCCGGGTCCTCATAAGGAAGGAATTCAACAACAACTTGAAAATATAAGTATTAAATTGATACTGTACACGGAAGACAAAGAAGAAGATTATTTACTGGAGATGCCAACTAAGGATCTAAACTTCTGCAGAGGATAAAAGTGAAGCTCAAGGTACGTTAAGCACATATGTATGAAACCAGTTAGGTTAATTAGATTAGGCAGCGGGCTAACGTTAGCTGCTAGCTAGTTAGTGCTAATTGTTGAGGCTAAGTGTGGCCTGACGTGTTTTTGTGTTTTTCCAATAAGCGATCACAAAATCATACAATGTAATGTTAAGTACTTCATTTCAACTGAAAAGTGTCGTCAGGTGTTTAGTCTGATTGATTGCTAATGAAGGAATTGGGTTATTAAGTCTGTTTCTGTCTAGTTCGCGTGCTGGACAGTAGATTATTTTCTACTTTAAATTAAAGGTAATGTTATGTTTTATTACTTGTCAGGACAGGGTGAGGGGGAGGAATATCACACTTGTGTTTGACTTTTAGTATTGATATCGTTAACAGAGCAATTAAGTAACGTTAGGCAAAAATAAAAACACTGAAATGGTAAGTAGCTTTAAATGAATAAACTTTGTTTTAATTATGACAGTAACTTAAAATAAACTGGGGTTTGTATGGCGAGATCGTTCAAAAGAGTAGTTATGTTAAGAGCCAAATAAGTAGTTAATTGTCAAGGCTACCTGGGATTATATAGATGTTGGTTTTGTGAGAGATTAGAGCCTAAGTGAAAATGTTGAGTTTATGCCCTCAAGGCTAGTAAGTTAGTCAATAAATGTGATATCCTTGAGTTCTGATTTCTTGTCTTACATTGATACATACGATATCATTGTAATGCAGTGTTACATTACAATAACATTCTTATCTACTTATTGAACATGCTAGTTTAATTCTGCATGTCTCCCCATTTTCACACTATTATTTATTACAATTTTTTTTCTCTCAGTTTGAAATGCCACCACGAATCAGCCCCCTTAAGGATGCCATGCATCATGTTGTTTCGAAGACTGACAAAACATTCAAATTAGATGTGAAGTATATCAATCCAGTGAAAGGTAAGGTGGTGTGATTTATCATTTAATATTTACCATCATATGCATGTCCTAACCATACTGCTGCCAACTATTGATGTCTTTTTGTGTATTTGGCATCCTTTATCTATAAGATTTTATTTTTGGTGAAAAAAAAAAAATTCTGTATTTTGCAGGACGTGGTCTATTCGCAAAGGGTGCCTTTTGCAAAGGTGATTTTGAGTACAGGGGAGATATGATAAATGATGCAGAGCTGCAGAGAAGAAGAACATGTTACCACGCATCCTGTGCTGCATTTATGTTTGATTTCATTTGGCGAGGGAAAACATGGTGGTAAGAAGTCAAGTTGCACCATATTCCTTATGCTAAACCAGGGTCTCTCAAACTCAGTCCTGCAGGGCCACTGTCCTGCACAGTTTAGCTCCAACCCTGATCAAACACACCTGAGCAAACTAATCAATGTCTTCAGGATCACTAGAAACTCACAGCTAGGTGTGTTTGATCAGTTTTGGAGCTAAACTGTGCAGGACAGTGGCCCTCCAGGACTGAGTTTGAGAAACCCTGTGCTAAACTATAGTAAAAAAAGACACTGATTTGGGGTGGTATATTGTAATACTTGTATTCATCCTTTTCTCATGCTTTCATATTTAAGTATTGATGCCTCAAGAGAAGATGGATCGTTTCGGCGGATCGTTATTGATGACCACAAATATCCAAATTGTAAGATGAAGAAAACTGACGTCAATGGAAAGCCTCACCTTTGTCTGTTTGCCCTGGATGACATTAAAGAAGGAGAAGAAATTGCCTATGATTATGGAGGAGAAGACTACCCTTGGAGAACACAAGTATGTTGCAAAGCACACTGTGTACAGAATATATCATTGTTGCAACATGTTAAGCAAGTTGTTGGTTGAATAGATTATAATTTGAATCTATTAGAAATCTATGAATCTAATCATGTCTATAAATGATAAGTTAAGTTACGTTTTAGGTCAGTGTTTCTACCCCACCCCTAAAATTTATACATTTAAAGAGTGAGGTGGTACAGTCTTAGGCCACTTTTCTTTCTGCAAGTTATGTGTGGCATGCAATGGCCTTATTGCAACTTATGGGTGAAATGTAATCACAAAAATAAACTAAAGATTAACTATGTAAAATGAAGACATGTTTTAATTGTAAATGTTTTTGTATTTTTTTTTCTTTTTTTTTAATTCTGAAATCATGTGGTATCTGCTTCAGATTTATCTCTTGTGTTTCCATGTTCTAATATCTTGTCATTATGAATGTTGTCTCTTACAGATAACCAGCGTTGCCATTAAAACCAGTGCAGCGAGTGCTTCTGATCCTTCTCTCCAGTCAGAGACTCCGATGGATGATGAATCTGCTCAGATCAACTCTCCTCAACAGGTACGTTCACATTCATCTAGGGATGCAACGATACCATTTTTTCAGAACCGATCCGATACCAAAAATTCTGAGTATCGGCCGATACCGATCCGTACCGATACCAGCGCAGTTTTTTTTTAATCAAGTAGAATTTCTATTACTCTGTGTTAAACTGATAAGAACTGAAAAAAAAGAAAAACACCAACAAAAAATATATGATCATAATCTGACATAAATGCTATTATAAACTAGATTAGTGGATAATTCAGCAATAAAATTTAGTCTAGAAAAATCACGAGTGCACAATTAATTGTATAAAATCTGAACATTTTGTGAAAAAAATGTTTAGTGGAGAACAAATTAGAGACAATAAGTGTAACACTAAATCTGGTAAAACTTTACACATTGCTCTTTGTATTGTTGTAAAATACATTCATGAAAAACAAGATAAAAATAGCAATTATTTTATATCCTACTATAAAATTGAGACATTTTTTAAATGTATAGCACAGCTGTTTAATAAGGTAGCAACATAATAGATAGGACAGGACAAGAACGGCTATTAATAATCTTTCATTGCGTCCCTGTATTACGATATGAAAGGCTCCAATACAGTGCGGCCCACAGCGCTTATGCGCATCCCGAGCGCAGAATGATGCTCTTGAAGCAACATGAGTCACAGCGCGCAGCGCGTCGAGTCCGCATTGAAAAGTTTAAAGCACAAAGAAAATACATATGATGCATAGTGTATTATACAGTATCTATCTATGCAATAGTCTATTCAGCATTTTCTTTTAAATTTCAGTTACTGTGCGCGTGAAGAACAAATAGTACCTGACTTTACTCTACTGTTGTGATCTAACAGACACCCGGTGGAAAGTAACATGATTAAGGTACAGCAATAAAGTCCAGCAAGATAAAGTTGTTTTATGTGAAACCATAGACCTTTATCTACAGATCAAGTATAATAATAGTAACATTGAATCATCTTGGAGAGAGTTTCATCGTGTGTTCTGTCATAACCGGACGCGACGCGCTGTTTGAGTGCTGAATGAAGAATGATTGACAGCCGCAGCTGAGGGAAACGTTTACGTGATCTTGAATTTAACACTTAAATATTAATTTATATCTCACATTATACTGTATAATGGCTTCAGAACACTTAAAATATTGTGCACGAAAACTTATGGTGCTTTATAATGTTTGTGGGGCTTAACAATAACACTGAATAGTATACGCACAATATCGGATTTGGATCGGCCTTGTCTGACCGATACCCGATCCGCCAAAAATGGCAGTATCGGAGCCGATTCCGATACTGAGTATCGGATCGGTGCATCCCTACATTCATCACTAAAGATTTAGGTCTACTGTCTCTCTTTGTCATGGTTTAGTGATTTTTAAGCATATTTTGATGCGTATCTGGTGTAAATTAGTAAATTAAACCGTGTAACGACATGTGTCCAGTAGGTTAGTGCTAGTGGAGTATTTAGGGCCAGTTTTATCCTTCACAGGGATTTTTTTCTGGATTAATTGTTGCTTTAAAATGGACAGTCACGACGTCCCCACAACACACTTTCAGTCAGTGTTTGACTTAAAACTTGTGTGTTGAATTTGATGAAACTAGTCCCCATAAGGAACTATAACGTGGTGTGTGAAAGGTCCCCATGAAGGTGTGTGAAAGGTCCCCATGAAGCCGGGTTTTATCCAGATGTGTGTGAGCGCAGACAGGGGTTGACTGGACAGGAATAAATGTTTTAGATGAAGTTGATTTGTCTATTTCTCTGAAATCCTGTGGTATCTGCTTCAGATTTCTCTCTTGTGTTTCCATGTTCTAATATCTTGTCATTATGAATGTTGTCTCTTACAGATAACCAGCGTTGCCATTAAAACCAGTGCAGCGAGTGCTTCTGATCCTTCTCTCCAGTCAGAGACTCAGATGGATGATGAATCTGCTCAGATCAACTCTCCTCAACAGGTACGTTCACATTCATCACTAAAGATTTAGGTCTACTGTCTCTCTTTGTCATGGTTTAGTGATTTTTAGGCATATTTTGATGCGTATCTGGTGTAAATTAGTACATTAAACCGTGTAACGACATGTGTCCTGTAGTTTAGTGCTAGTGGAGTATTTAGGGCCAGTTTTATCCTTCACAGGGAATTATTTTCTAGGTTAATTGTTGCTTTAAAATGGACACTCACGAAGTCCCCACAACACACTTTCAGTCAGTGTTTGAGTTCAAACTCATGTGTTGAATTTGGTGAAACTAGTCCCCATAAGGAACTATAACGTTGTGTGTGAAAGGTCCCCATGAAGGTGTGTGACAGGTCCCCATGAAGCCGGGTTTTATCCAGATGTGTGTGAGCGCAGACAGGGGTTGACTGGACAGGAATAAATGTTTTAGATGAAGTTGATTTGTCTCTTTCTATAAAATCATGTGGTATCTGCTTCAAATTTCTCTCTTGTGTTTCCATGTTCTAATATCTTGTCATTATGAATGTTGTCTCTTACAGATAACCAGCGTTGCCATTAAAACCAGCGCAGCGAGTGCTTCTGATCCTTCTCTCCAGTCAGAGACTCAGATGGATGATGAATCTGCTCAGATCAACTCTCCTCAACAGGTACGTTCACATTCATCACTAAAGATTTAGGTCTACTGTCTCTCTTTGTCATGGTTTAGTGATTTTTAGGCATATTTTGATGCGTATCTGGTGTAAATTAGTACATTAAACCGTGTAACGACATGTGTCCTGTAGTTTAGTGCTAGTGGAGTATTTAGGGCCAGTTTTATCCTTCATAAGGATTTATTTTCTAGGTTAATTGTTGCTTTAAAATGGACACTCACGACGTCCCCACAACACACTTTCAGTCAGTGTTTGAGTTCAAACTCATGTGTTGAATTTGATGAAACTAGTCCCCATAAGGAACTATAACATTGTGTGTGAAAGGTCCCCATGAAGGTGTGTGAAAGGTCCCCATGAAGCCGGGTTTTATCCAGATGTGTGTGAGCGCAGACAGGGGTTGACTAGACAGGAATAAATGTTTTAGATGAAGTTGATTTGTCTATTTCTCTGAAATCATGTGGTATCTGCTTCATATTTCTCTCTTGTGTTTCCATGTTCTAATATCTTGTCATTATGAATGTTGTCTCTTACAGATAACCAGCGTTGCCATTAAAACCAGCGCAGCGAGTGCTTCTGATCCTTCTCTCCAGTCAGAGACTCAGATGGATGATGAATCTGCTCAGATCAACTCTCCTCAACAGGTACGTTCACATTCATCACTAAAGATTTAGGTCTACTGTCTCTCTTTGTCATGGTTTAGTGATTTTTAGGCATATTTGATGCGTATCTGGTGTAAATTAGTACATTAAACCGTGTAACGACATGTGTCCTGTAGTTTAGTGCTAGTGGAGTATTTAGGGCCAGTTTTATCCTTCACAGGGAATTATTTTCTAGGTTAATTGTTGCTTTAAAATGGACACTCACGACGTCCCCACAACACACTTTCAGTCAGTGTTTGAGTTCAAACTCATGTGTTGAATTTGATGAAACTAGTCCCCATAAGGAACTATGACATTGTGTGTGAAAGGTCCCCATGAAGGTGTGTGAAAGGTCCCCATGAAGCCGGGTTTTATCCAGATGTGTGTGAGTGCAGACAGGGGTTGACTGGACAGGAATAAATGTTTTAGATGAAGTTGATTTGTCTCTTTTTATAAAATCATGTGGTATCTGCTTCAAATTTTTCTCTTGTGTTTCCATGTTCTAATATCTTGTCATTATGAATGTTGTCTCTTACAGATAACCAGCGTTGCCATTAAAACCAGCGCAGCGAGTGCTTCTGATCCTTCTCTCCAGTCAGAGACTCAGATGGATGATGAATCTGCTCAGATCAACTCTCCTCAACAGGTACGTTCACATTCATCACTAAAGATTTAGGTCTACTGTCTCTCTTTGTCATGGTTTAGTGATTTTTAGGCATATTTTGATGCGTATCTGGTGTAAATTAGTACATTAAACCGTGTAACGACATGTGTCCTGTAGTTTAGTGCTAGTGGAGTATTTAGGGCCAGTTTTATCCTTCACAGGGAATTATTTTCTAGGTTAATTATTGCTTTAAAATGGACACTCACGACGTCCCCACAACACACTTTCAGTCAGTGTTTGAGTTCAAACTCATGTGTTGAATTTGATGAAACTAGTCCCCATAAGGAACTATGACATTGTGTGTGAAAGGTCCCCATGAAGGTGTGTGAAAGGTCCCCATGAAGCCGGGTTTTATCCAGATGTGTGTGAGCGCAGACAGGGGTTGACTGGACAGGAATAAATGTTTTAGATGAAGTTGATTTGTCTCTTTTTATAAAATCATGTGGTATCTGCTTCAAATTTTTCTCTTGTGTTTCCATGTTCTAATATCTTGTCATTATGAATGTTGTCTCTTACAGATAACCAGCGTTGCCATTAAAACCAGCGCAGCGAGTGCTTCTGATCCTTCTCTCCAGTCAGAGACTCAGATGGATGATGAATCTGCTCAGATCAACTCTCCTCAACAGGTACGTTCACATTCATCACTAAAGATTTAGGTCTACTGTCTCTCTTTGTCATGGTTTAGTGATTTTTAGGCATATTTTGATGCGTATCTGGTGTAAATTAGTACATTAAACCGTGTAACGACATGTGTCCTGTAGTTTAGTGCTAGTGGAGTATTTAGGGCCAGTTTTATCCTTCACAGGGAATTATTTTCTAGGTTAATTGTTGCTTTAAAATGGACACTCACGACGTCCCCACAACACACTTTCAGTCAGTGTTTGAGTTCAAACTCATGTGTTGAATTTGATGAAACTAGTCCCCATAAGGAACTATAACATTGTGTGTGAAAGGTCCCCATGAAGGTGTGTGAAAGGTCCCCATGAAGCCGGGTTTTATCCAGATGTGTGTGAGCGCAGACAGGGGTTGACTGGACAGGAATAAATGTTTTAGATGAAGTTGATTTGTCTATTTCTCTGAAATCATGTGGTATCTGCTTCAGATTTCTCTCTTGTGTTTCCATGTTCTAATATCTTGTCATTATGAATGTTGTCTCTTACAGATAACCAGCGTTGCCATTAAAACCAGCGCAGCGAGTGCTTCTGATCCTTCTCTCCAGTCAGAGACTCAGATGGATGATGAATCTGCTCAGATCAACTCTCCTCAACAGGTACGTTCACATTCATCACTAAAGATTTAGGTCTACTGTCTCTCTTTGTCATGGTTTAGTGATTTTTAGGCATATTTTGATGCGTATCTGGTGTAAATTAGTACATTAAACCGTGTAACGACATGTGTCCTGTAGTTTAGTGCTAGTGGAGTATTTAGGGCCAGTTTTATCCTTCACAGGGATTTATTTTCTAGGTTAATTGTTGCTTTAAAATGGACACTCACGACGTCCCCACAACACACTTTCAGTCAGTGTTTGAGTTCAAACTTGTGTGTTGAATATGATGAAACTAGTCCCCATAAGGAAATATAACGTTGTGTGTGAAAGGTCCTCATGAAGCTGGTTTTAATCAAGATGTGTGTGTGAGCAAGGTTTGCTGGACAGGAATAATTGTTTTTTTTTCTGGCAAAGGTGTGTCTAGCCCAGATGATTCTCTTTAACCGGCGCAGGGAAGGAGTGGTTTCGAGCATGCCTTTGTCTGCATTTCTATCAAGAGACACTTCTGATCCACATGAGGATGTGGACTGGGCACTCTCTGAAGTGGAAAACAATCTCTGCAGACACTTCACAAGGGTTATCGCAAGGGGGAAGCGTGGTCGACCAGTTCCAATTCTTCTGACTTCAAAAATGCTATGTGCCTTAGAACTCCTTGTTAAGCAGAGAGAGGCTTGTGGGGTTCTGAAAGACAATTCCTATATGTTTGCAAGACCAGAAGCCATGACATATTTTCGAGGGTCAGACTGCCTCCGTGGCTTTGCAAAGGTGTGTGACGCAAAGTGTCCCAAGTCACTGACATCTACAAGACTGCGAAAGCATGCCGCAACCCTTTCAACAGTGCTGAATATGACTGACACCGAGATGGACCAGCTGGCAAACTTTCTTGGACACGACATAAGAATCCATCATGAGTTCTATCGACTCCCTGAGAAGACCCTGCAACTTGCCAAGATCAGCAAAGTTCTAATGGCTCTTGAGCAAGGAAGATTAGCTGAGTTCCATGGCAAGAACTTGGATGAAATTGGGATAGATCCTGATGGTGTGGTATTTTATTTGACTTTTGTTTGATTTTCTGTTTGATTTTCTGTTTACCATCTATTAGGGGTGTAACGATACACGTATTCGTATTGAACTGTTTGGTACGATGCTTTCGGTTCTGTGTTCGGTACGCATTTTCAAACCGAACGGTTCGTTGGACCATTTTTCCTGCCGACCAAAATTTCGTTATTTCAAATGTAGGCGGGTCGCGTGTGGCAAGCGCTCTCGTTATGTAAGAGACGCCGGCGCGACCACAACATTGTCCAACGTCAAATGGCAAACGTAATGCAAGCGGAACGAAACTGCTCGTTATTGTGTGGTTGACGGACCGTTTATCAGTTTGGACCAGTGCAGCGCAAGCTGATCATGATCATACGACACTGTTACTACACAGCGCTAATAAGAGATCCAGTAAAGAAATCATTTGAATTCGCCACAGAAGTAATAACATCGCTGAGAGATCTTGTGAGAAACATTCACATTTCTCCGTTATTAACGGTTCAAACAGCTCTGACGTGGAAACCAGGAGAAACATTGTGCCATAAATGAACTATCCGGTGTCCACAGATGGATTTACCATGGATTTACTGTAGTAACACTAACTGCAACCATGGAAGTTTGGCAGGAATAGTAGGCTATAATGCCTTCAAGTAACATTACGTTGGTTTTATTTTGACATTAAAATAAACTCGATATTACAACAGAAATGTTTAACTCTCTCTTTTCCAGCACTTTAGACACAGTTGCTCCGTTGCGCTTAAAGAAGATTAAAGAAAATAGTCCAACGCCGTGGTACAACGAGCACACTCAGGCCCTTAAGAGAGCAGCCAGAAAAATGGAGCGCAACTGGAAGAAAACAAAACTAGAGGTATTTCGCATTTCATGGAAGGAGAGCTCAATTACTTACAGAGAGGCTTTAAAAGCTGCTAGATCTGCTTATTTTTCAACCCTATTAGAAGAAAATAAACATAATCCTAGGTATTTATTTGAAACGGTGGCTAAACTAACGAAAAATAAAGCTTCAAGCACCGAAGTTTCCAAGCAACACAGCAGTAATGATTTTATGAACTTCACTTATAAGATTGATAATATCAGGGACAAAATTATAACTATGCAACCGTCTACTACAGTATCGCATCAGGCAGTGCATTGTAGTCTCCCTGAGGAAAAATTGGATTAATTCGTTGATATAGGAGAGGAAGAATTTACTAAACTCATTAAATCATCTAAATCTACAACATGTATGTTAGACCCTATACCAACTAAGCTACTGAAAGAAATACTTCCAGAGGTCATAGATCCTCTTCTTAATATCATTAATTCGTCTTTGTCTCTAGGATACGTACCAAAAACCTTTAAGCTGGCTATGATTAAACCGCTTGTTAAAAAAACGCAACTTGATCCTACAGAATTAGTCAATTATAGGCCGATCTCGAATCTACCTTTTCTGTCAAAGATATTAGAAAAGGCAGTATCCTCACAACTGTGTTCCTTTCTTGAAAGAAATGATCTCTGCGAGGATTTCCATTCAGGATTTAGACCGTACCATAGTACCGAGACAGCTCTCGTTAGAGTCACAAATGATTTGCTCTTATCATCCGATCGTGGTTGTATCTCTCTATTAGTGTTACTCGATCTTAGTGCTGCATTTGACACCATTGACCACAACGTTCTTTTAAATAGATTAGAACATTATGTTGGCATTAGTGGAAATGCACTAGCATGGTTTAAATCATACTTATCTGACCGTTATCAGTTTGTAGCAGTAAATGATGAGATGTCTCATCGATCACAAGTTCAGTATGGCGTACCACAAGGCTCAGTACTAGGACCGCTGCTGTTCACTCTGTACATGCTACCATTAGGAGAAATCATTAGGAAACATGGCATTAGCTTTCACTGTTATGCCGATGATACTCAGCTCTATATTTCTTCAAAACCTAACGAAACTTATCAATTCACAAAATGAACGGAATGCATAGCGGATATAAAAAAATTGGATGACTCGTAATTTCCTACTTCTAAATTCTGAAAAAACAGAGTTTCTAATTATTGGACAAAAAACTTCCTCACGTAATAACCTAGAATACTGTCTAACACTTGATGGCTGCTCTGTTAAGTCTTCGTCGTCGGTTAGGAACCTGGGTGTGCTCTTTGATACCAATCTTTCATTTGAAAGTCACGTGTCTAGTATCTGTAAAACTGCATTTTTCCATTTAAAAATATATCTAAATTACACCATATGCTCTCATTGACAAATGCGGAACAATTAGTTCATGCGTTCATGACCTCAAGGCTAGATTATTGTAATGCTCTACTGGGTGGTTGTCCTGCACGCTTAATAAACAAACTACAGCTGGTCCAAAACGCAGCAGCTCGAGTTCTTACTAGAACCAGGAAGTATGACCATATTAGCCCGGTTCTGTCAAAACTGCATTGGCTCCCTATTAAACATCGCATAAATTTTAAAATATTGCTGATCACTTACAAAGCACTAAATGGTTTAGCTCCGCAGTACTTGAGCGAGCTCTTAACGCATTATAGTCCGTCACGTCTATTGCGATCTCAAAATTCCGGCCAGTTACTAATACCTAGAATATCAAAATCGACTGCTGGCGGTAGATCCTTTTCCTATTTAGCACCAAAACTCTGGAACAGTCTTCCTACCATTGTCCGGGAAGCAGACACACTCTGTCAGTTCAAAGCTAGACTAAAGACACATCTCTTTGACCTAGCTTTCGGGAACACTTCCCAAAAATCCTGATGTACTCGTTACATCATGAGAAGAATGGCATCTACGCTAATTTTAGTGTCTGTGTTTATCCCGAGGTTTTCCTGCAGCCTGCCGGATCCAGGCCGTATCCAGATCTGACGAATGACTTTCGCCTGGACCGATGACAACGCAGTGCTGAAGTGCCAACTAGTCTCTCCCTATGGAGGATCCCACTACCACTCTACAGATAAGGCGTTGTCGGGAAAGGCGTTGTTCGTTTCGCGTTCCTACCCCAAAGCAACAAAATAAAATAAAATTCTTTATCAAAATTTATAAGGAAAGACAAGTACTTTGTTTAGGCTTGGCTTGTAGGGAATTCCTAACCTGCGTATATTCAAACGCACATAACTATAGAACCCATTCTAAATGCGCATGTGAACGCCATCAGCGTTTCTCACAGGTTCGCGTTTAAAGTCTGTGTAGAGGGAATGGTGTCGTCTTAGCGGCTACATTGCTTGATCGTTGCGACGGAAGCAAATCAATCAAAACTAACTTTAGATGGAAATAACTTAACTCTGCTGTAAAGCCGAAACAATCTCTGTTACCTTAAATTATAAGCTTATCTCTGTAAAGCTGCTTTGAGACAATCTACATTGTTAAAAGCGCTATATAAATGAAGATGACTTGACTTGACATTGTAAATACAATTGCTGCCCTCAAATGTTAATCTGAACTAAAATAAACCTTTGTTTATAACTACTACAATATTACATTTCACTTTTTCCAAGGAGCGTTTTGTTTTATATGCTCCTAAGAAGAGTCAATTATAGCTCCAGAATTGCTCAAAGTAAAAAAAAATCATACTTTATGATGTTAGTTTTAATAAAAAAAAGAATAAAAAAATTAAATCAAGGAAATTACTCTGGCATTTTTTTTCTTTTTGCTGTATCAAAAACGTACCGAACCGTGACACAAGTGTATCGTATTGAACTGAAACGTAAATTTTGTGAACCGTTACACCCCTACCATCTATTCGTATACCAGGTGTTTATGATCCATTATATACCATTGTTAAGCTGTACTTTGAACTTCCACAGAAACGTTATTGACTGTGATGAGGAAGACGGGAGCATACAAGAGGGACACTGTTCATCTACTGTTGACGGTTTGTATTACTGTCAAAATACACTACTACATTTTGCAGTTATTCATAATTTTCAGTCACGTAACTTGTGAAGACCTGACAGACAAAAATATTGTTCTAACATCATAGCCAACATTAAAGAAGATGCTTCAGTATGCTGAACAAATGTTGTTTTTTTTGACGAAACGGCTCATTGTGTAATGAATCAAATGCCTCCAAGCTATTCTTCAACTAAATTACACTAAACATTCATTCTGGAGTGAATATTTTTTTGTGAGTTTACTACCATAAAAAATATATTTCATAGGAGAAACTTGTACATTTTTCATTTTTCATAAAACACTAGCTGATCTGCTCTCTTCTCGTGTTGGTTGTGTCATGGCACAAAACGAATCATGTCAGATGATTAAGACATGAAATAAAATGGTTATACTCAATTTACTTGCACTTATATTTGATTAAATGTCTGCTGGAAAGATGTAGTTCAATTATACTTGCAATAATGAACAATTGCACAGGTTTAGGGTTTATTGTACTTTAATGATTTTAAATAATTAGTGCATAAGTGTGACAAATAACAGTGTATTGTCAGCATTCTATAGTACATTTAAATTGTATCTTTCTGAAAATGTTGAACTTTGATTATTTTCCATAGAACCATCAGCAGAGGTGGCACTTCCTCCTACCAAGAGGAATGACATGCCGCCACCACCCAAGAGACCCAGACCACCATCAGATGAAGAGATGCCTACAGGAGCCAGTGCTGTGAGGCCTTCTTCCAAAGGTGAACTCTTTACACATTTCTTAGACTAAATTAGACCCTTTAGGAGCACTTTAACACCCAGATCTCAGACCAGGGGCCTCATTTATAAAACTGTGCGTAGGAACCTTACTAAAAGTGTACGTGCGCCCGAAAGCCAAAAATGGCGTACGCAAAAAAATATTCAGACTTATAAAACCGTGCGTACGCCAGAACCTGCGCAGAATTCACTTTATAAATCCCAGTCAGCGGAAGATTGTGCGTACATGCATCTCCACCCGAAATAACCATATGTGGAGCTTACGACGCCTAGTTTTACTATGCAGATCCTCATCTACATATCATTTGACTACATAACTGAGGGAAGGAGGTTGTTCCCCAAAATCTCGCAATACATGGCCCCAGTCATCCTCTCCTTAATACAGTGCAGTCGCCCTGTCCCATGTGCAGAAAAACACCCCCAAAGCATGATGCTACCACCCCCATGCTTCACAGTAGGGATGGTGTTCTTGGGATGGTACTCATCATTCTTCTTCCTCCAAACACGTTTAGTGGAATTATGACCAAAAAGTTCTATTTTGGTCTCATCTGATCACATGACTTTCTCCCATGACTCCTCTGGATCATCCAAATGGTCATTGGCAAACTTAAGACGGGCCTTGACATGTGCTGGTTTAAGCAGGGGAACCTTCCGTGCCATGCATGATTTCAAACCATGACGTCTTAGTGTATTACCAACAGTAACCTTGGAAACGGTGGTCACAGCTCTTTTTAGGTCATTGACCAGCTCCTCCCGTGTAGTTCTGGGCTGATTTCTCACCTTTCTTAGGATCATTGAGACCCCACGAGGTGAGATCTTGCATGGAGCCCCAGTCCGAGGGAGATTGACAGTCATGTTGCTCAGGAACCCATCTGTAGTTGTTTAGAGGGTTACTTGGTTGATGCTAGAATCTACTAGGTGTTTTGTGGCACTAGTAGGAACTGTAGCTGTTCTAAAAATGAAAACACCGAATCAGTAATAACTAGCCTAACCCCTGGAGCAGTTTGAGTGGATGGATGCATAAAAATAACTTGCAGCCAAGACATTGATCCTAATATATTTTCCTTTTCTCCAATGATCATTTCAGGCCAAGTGACTGAATGTAAAAATCACTGTTTGATTGACAGTGTAATTCTATTTATAGGTAGAGTGCAAATTAATTTCTCTTGCAATATAGATGCTGACATAAATACTAGGGCTGCCCTCGACTAAAGTTTTTTTTTTTTCTAGTCGACTAGTAGTCGTTCATTAAGCTATTAGTCAACTAATCGCATTTTTATATTAATAAGCCATAACTCATAATAATGAGCCTTTAATTGCCTATATAATACATAGCCTAATTAGCGATCAAGCGCACACTTAAAGTTCCGCAGCGCACCGGCAAAAATAATGATTGAGTGTGTCTTGTGTCAGAAGGAGACTGTCTAAACAAACATTGTAATAATTTATTGATATTCTCGGCTGCAGAGATTAAGTCGATGATACAGACTCGTCATCTCCGCAGTGACTCGCATTTCATACGGATTACATAATCTGAGTATTTATTTTCCACTTGAATTGATTCGTTTAAAAGCAGACATTTCAAGCTTTCTATAGATATATTTCTCACGTGTGTGTGTGTGTGAGGCAGGGTGGGAATTATGTAATTTTAGGGGCAAGGCCATTTGGCCTCCACCTTTTCTTTTTTTTTTAGGGGCACCAAGGCCATATGACAGGGCACAAAGGCCATTGAGTACAATTCGATGGTTTTCCCATTCAGATTGATACCATAACATCCTAATTTGGAATAAGACATGGATTATGACTTTTTTAATAAAAAAAAACATTTTTTAATGAGAGAGAGAGAGAGAGCGCCATTACATCCAGAAGGTATACACCCTCACACAACAATAGAAACAACATAAATGCCAATAAAAGCATTCAGAAACAACACAAATGCCAATAAAAGCATTCAAAATATTCATTCAGTCCTCTATATCATGTGAGTGTGAGAGAGAGAACCATTCCATCCAGAAGGTATACACCCTCACAATCATTATTGCTCAGCGCTCAACGCAGTTTGCTTCGCGCTCCACTCAAATCGCCCCCCGCTCGCTCCAAAAAAGGAAAAAAATCTACATGTATATCACTTGTAGCGGTCCCCAAGCTTTTTTGCGCCACAGATCGGTTTAATATCAGACAATATTTTCACGGACCGGCCTTAAAGGTGTGGCGGATAAATACAACAAAATAAAATGATACGAACGGCATAAAACCTGGGGTATTTTTTTTAGCCTATAATAATAAACGTGAATCCAATGTGTGGGCCTACTAGCAACTTTATTAGCAGCATCCTCTAACATCGCGCCTAAAAACAACTGAGAAAGTCTGAACACAAACAAAATGCCCCCAAAAGAAAAGAATCTCTATGTTTTCGGTGCTGATGCGATGTAAGGGTGGCGCTGCTGCCAATAAAGCACCTAAAAGCTGTCACAACGAACCGGCAAAATTAATGATTATGAATATGTAAAATATAGCAGGAGACATTTTAATTGTTTACTAATAAACCAGTTTTTTATTTTTTTTATGTCTGTGTCGGCTGGAAAGATGCTGACTCGCGATCTTCGCAGTAGTGAACGCGCCAGAGAGAATTGCACATTTCATACGGATTACATAAGAGAGAAGTCTGTTTTCTTTCGTTTTGAATTGTTCTGTTTAAAAGTAGACATTTCAAGCTTTATATATATGTCTCAGGTCTGTGAGGCAAGTAGGCTATACTTGTCTGTAACATTGTGTTTTTTTTTTTTTTGTGAAATAAATTTCTAAATAAATGCGACTTATAGTCCAGTGCGACTTAGGCTAGGCCTATACTGTATGTGTTTTTTCTTCTTCATGGCGCATTTTTTGACTGTTGCGATTTATACTCCGGAGCGACTTATTAATAGTAGGCTACATAATGGTTTGGAGTTTTTGAACTCCATTATTGAGCTGAGTTTTGACTGAAAATAGTCTACTGTTGATGACTGTGCAAGACAGATGGATTCAGGGTCAGGCTTGACTAAGCATGCTTCAGACTCGTGGTGTGAGCGGAGCGAAACTGGAGCGGGAAATAGGGCGACGCTCTGTCCTTTTGAAATTGCCGCTCTGCGCTCTGTCCAAGATCCGCCCGCTCGCGCTCCCCGCTCGCTCCCGCTCCACTCCGCTCACATGCTCTGCTTTATACATGGAACTTGGACAGGGCCAGGGCACACAGGCCACTGTGGCCGTACGATGATTTTTTTTTCACGGGGCATGAAGGCCAAAGTGTAGGGCAACGGCGGCCGTGGCCGCGGTATAATTCCCACCCTGGTGTGAGGCGAGTATACGCTGAGTTTCGGCTCATTTCTGTGATGCTCAAGTTCACTGAGACAGCAGAAAGCACATCCTGATTGTTTTCATTATTTTACAAAGCACAACATTTTGTAGTTATTGTGAGTTTACAGAAATAAGAGTTGAACCTTTACAGTTTGCATTACTCTGTCCTTTTATTCATACAGATAAGAGTATTGAAAGTTAAATGATCGCGCCGGCGCCTGTATGTCCTGCGACTAACCGACTAATAAAAGACCTAATAAATAATAATAATAATAAAAGACCTAATAAATAATAATAATAATAATAGTCGTTTTGGTGCATTTCTCACATCACTATTTACATTTGCACAACAGTTAGTTCAACCTCCACAACATTTAGTCATTTGTGCACATCATAGTAGCAGTTTCTCATTCCTTCCAACAAACTGCAAATGCTTTTGGACATGCATCTATTGCTTTCATACAACTCTCTGCTGTTATATAACATTATCATTTGCTTATGTCATGTCAGTCAAAATTAACTATACTTGTGAATGCTGAATAGTCATTCCATATAAAACTAATAGTCCTCATTTCATTGCTTGAGTCATTACATACAAAAATGTTGAACTAGTTATCAAAATCTGTCAAGCAAATTTTACACTTTTTTTTTAAATTATTATTATTATTATTATTATTATTATTTTTCTGAAAATGCCTCCTAAATTGAATAATTTCTCTCAGGTGAATCTCAGCTTTCACTGATGAGGAACATCTGGATGTGCATGAATGATTACAGTACTATGTACTGTATGTTGTATGTTCAGTTCCAATATGTACTGCAATATTGTTTACAGTTGTGCATAGCTCTATGCATAGCTGTATTTATTTCATTTGCACAATGCTGTGAACAAATTAGAATTGCAAAGAGCATATGCAGTAAAAATGTGAAACATACATATTCAGTGTCTTGTACTCTGTTACCTCACTAAATACAGTAATGTGTAACTTTACTGTATTTTTCAAATGGCTGTTCAAATAGTATATAGTGCTATCTTGAGCATGTACAGGTAGTGTTACCAAGATCTGACTTTTTTGCAATGGAAAACATTTACAGAATAAACTGTCATAATGAAAACATAACCAAGCCATTTGACTATCTTGTTCATAAACAATGGTGTCAGGACTTTTCATCTTGATGACACTGACACTTTCATTGACATGAATACTTGCTTTTGAGGAATGAGCTATCCATTTTGAGCAAGTGATACGCTTTTGCAGGTTATCAACTAGGTTTTGCAGTTTGTACTAATTGTTCTGAGAACTGCTTTAACTGTTGTGCAAATGTAAATAGTGATGTGAGAAATGCACCAAAGCGACTGAGAAAAACTGTAATAACCAGACCTAATAAATACTGATAATAGGATTCAGAACTTCGGATTGGAATTCCAGCACACACTTTATCATTTCAATTGTTTTTTCTGTCCACTTTTAGGTAAAAGTACCCAGAAGACACCCTGGCAGCAGACAGAGGTGCAGGCGGTGGAAAGGCACATGAAGCGATTCATCACATTCATCACATCGTTCATTGTACAAGCAAAGAGCGACTGTGACAAATGTTTAAAAGCTGAACCAGAAGCACTGAAGAACCGCGATTTGAAGACCGTAAAGTTTTACATTTATTAGTAGTGAATAAATGTGTTGAAGCTCAATTAGTAGTAGATTTTGTTTTATTTTTTATAAGTATCAGGTGAATGAGTAGCAGCTGATGCTGGGAGGTTGGCCGAAAAAATTACAATTATAGAAAGAATAGTTTGAAGTGGAAAGGTTTAAATGTTTGACCTGTGGGTATGAAATGGGTTGGAAAATATCCAGACAATAATTCATTACTTGCATGCAGTCCTTTGTTGCAGTGAAAAAGTTCTCCATTCACATATAATCCACTTCAATCACACTAATATTCCAATCAATTGTAAGAACAATCAATCGATCCAAACAAATATTCTGCATGTTGAGGAGATGATTACAAGCACAACACTAGGGCCTGGTTTCACAGACAGGATTTAGATTAAACCAGGATTAGGCCTTTAGTTCAGTTAGGACATTTAAGTAGCTTTTATAAACGTGTCTTAGAAATAAGCATTACTGGTGTGCATCTTGAGACAAAACAATGGCACTTGGACACAAAGGACTTAATTTAAGATGTGCTTTCAGTTAAAACGGCTTAAACACACACTTTAGTCTGAGACTATCTTAAGGCTGGTCTGTGAAACTGGCCATAGGTGTTCTATGCAAGAGTGAAGCTTGGTTGTAGATTGAACCCATTTTTTTAAGGGCAAATGGACAAATGCAATCTGAGGAATTACTTCGTATAAATGCCTATTATTTGTCATTAGTAATATATTTCTTGTTCTATCTAGGTCCCCACAAATCAAAAGGGGAAGTTGTGTGAATTATGCAAATTAAGTCCCCACAAATCAAATAGGAGGTTGTGTGAATTATGCAAATTAGGTCCCCACAAATCTAATGGGAGGTTGTGTGAATTATGCAAATATTATGCAAAGTTGGTCCCTATAAGACATGTCAACTCGATTTTTCAAAAGTCCCCATAACGCATGGTCAAATCATTACTTCATCAATTCAGATATCTGAAGGCGTGTATAAGTTATCAAAGCTATGGTAAGTATCCCTAATTTTTTTCGTACCTCTAGAACCTTTAGAAAGGGTGGTCCCCACAAGTGATGATCATAAAGTTGGTCCCCATTCAGCATGGAAACCAGTATGTGTGTGTGTGTGTGTGTGTGTGTGTGTGTGTGTGTGTGTGTGTGTGAAGAACACCATCATCAAACACTGCCTAGACGCTGAACTCCTGGTTACTCATTACACAGGATTCACACGAGACTTTGCACTTTACCTCAACTTTACTATTGTGACTGTTTCTGTCCATGCACAAACTACACAAAAGAGCAAGGCAGAATACACAATTTTCTGTTACAGACGTTGGTATTCTCAGACCGTAATGTGTCGCTGTTGCCCAAAGCCATGCAGAAGGACCAGCTGTGAGAGGAGAAACCAACATTACCTTTGGGAGAAGGACATCTGGAGGAACGTTTGCTTTTCTCTCGAGCGTTTCTGCCTAAAACTTCTAAATAAATATATGACTTTCCCAGTTAAAGGGGTGGTTGATTATGATTTCACTTTTCTAACTTTAGTTAGTGTGTAATGTTGCTGTTTGAGCATAAACAACATCTGCAAAGTTACAACGCTCAAAGCTCAAAGCAAAGGGAGATATTTGCTTTTAAAGAAATTTAAGGACTACAACAAACGGCTGGTAGAGACTACACCACATTCCTCCTGGGTTAGTGACATCACCAACCCTAAAATTTACATAAACCCCGCCCCCGGGAACACGATTAGAAGGTTAACTCCACATCAGCTACATAAATTTAAACATAAACAAGAAAGTTTTTGAACTTTTCAGGACACAAGCTGTTGAAGCTCCGCCCCCTGTGCCGGGAGCAGCAGCTCATTTGCATTTAAAGGGACAGACACAAAAACTGTGCGTTTTTGCTCACCCTTAAAAAGTGACCATTTTAACATGTTATATAAAAATATATGTGGGGTATTTTGAGCTAAAACTTCACACACACACTCTGGGGACATCAACGACTTATTTTACATCTTGTGAAAAGGGCATTATACCACCCCTTTAAAATCAACCACATGCATCTCAACCCGAACTGTCCATGTCGCAGTCGTACTACGGACTTGTTTATAAAATGCATGCATGTAATCGTTCATATAATCCCATATTTAAATTGAGAAACACAACAGGATTTATAGAAGCAGAAACTGTTGAAAACGCTCTTATAAGTGTGTGATTGATAAACGAGGGACATTGCAATATGAATCAGAATCAGGGTTATTATCGTTAACTCAAACTCAAACCATTAAAAAAAAAAATCGTTACTTGAAACAACTGAAATAAAATACAATATAAATACTTAGTAACACTTCACATAAGGTTTATTAGTTATAGTTAATGTATTAACTAACATGAACTATCCATATCGTTACAGTATTTCATATTTGTTAATATTAGTTAATAAAAATACAGCTGTTCATTGTTAGTTCACAGTGCATTAGCTAATGCTAACAAACACAACTTTTGATTTTAATAACATATTAGTAAATGTTGAAATTAATATGATCTAAGATGAATAAGTAGTATTGTTCATTCTTAGTTCATGATAACTAATGTGAACTAATGAACCTTATTGTAAAGTGTTCCCAAAAAAGTTGCCAAATGCCATGGCAACATTTCTCATTTAGCAACTAACACACACACACACACACACACATTCTTGTACATCTATCTTTATGAGGACATTCACTGACACAATGCAATCTCTAGCCGCTTACCCTAACCTTACCCATCACAACTAACTGCCTAACCCGACCCCTGACCCTAAACCGACCCTTAACCTCATTATAACCTTATCCCTAAAACCAAGTCTTGACCCTCAAACAGGCCTTTAAAGGCTCTCAGAAAGTGAGGACCGGACAAAATGTCCTCACTTTACTCTGTTTGTCCTCACTCCAATGGTCTAAAACTCAAACTGGTCCTCACAAAGATAGTTGTACAAGTACACACACACACACACACACACACACACACACACACACACACACACACACACACACACACACACACACACACACACACACAAACGAACAAACTATAAATATATATATTTTGTGTGCTAACCTTTTGAGAACATTAAACAAACGGTCTATCAATGTTACTGGAAGAACGTTTGTTCATAGACAAGAGAGACTGCATGAATCTGGAGTTGAATCTGAACTGGTATTCTCCTGGCCTCTTTGCTCACAGATCAATGCACATTAATTCAAGCTTCTTTTCAACATGAGAGAAATTCAAGTATTGGCGCAGCGCGGAGGAATGAACGCCAGCGATGGCCTGATAGTGTACAGGTGCTTCATGTGAAAGCCGAGACTCCGACTGTTTTCCCTGGGAAAAGTCTCTCCACAACAACTGCAGTGTGTGTGTGTGTGTTCTGATCTGCTCCTCGCTATTTTCATCATGTAACTCGAAGCATTCGGCTGCTCTCCGGCCTACAGGCCACTGACCCGCACTGAACCCCGGAGGACAGGTGGGTCGAGGTGTGCGGGTCGATGTGTGTCAGGGAGCTGTCATCTGCTGATAATGACACCGTGTGTGTGTGTGTGTGTGTGTGTGTGTGAGGAACCCTCATCTGTATCCATTGACACGGCTCATCATCTATATATGGCCCTACGGAGTATTATGCAGTTACCATGGTTATCGGGAATCTCAATTATGAATCATATGCATGTGTGTATGTAAATTAATGAGGGCTATACGTTCTGCTGTGAGTGAGGGATCTCTCTGGTTGCTGGTTCACTTTTCCAGTTCATCAGGAAAAATCATATTAAAATATAAACGTTTTGCATAAAGGAAATGTGTGTTGTATTGTGTTTTTCACAGCACATTTAAACCAACAAAGTCTCATTATTACCGACTATTTTTATTTTATTTTTTCAAAATGTTATTTTATTGCATTTCCCATTATTTTCTATAATCATTAATATTAACACTAGGATTTGAGTTTTAATCTTTAAATACTTAAATCTCTAAATAGTTTAATATTAATATATATATTTATATAATAAATATACTTATATAATCACTTTTATTCTAAACAATTTACAATTTATCATAACCTAATGAAAAAGGGGTGCATTACTTGTTTATTCGTAAATACGTATATTTCATGTTAAATTAATTTGTATTTAATATTCTCTCATAAACGGATTTTGTGGTATATATATTAGGGCTGTCAAACGATTAATCGCGATTAATTGCATCCAAAATAAAAGTTTGTGTTTACATAATATATGTGTGTGTGTGTACGGAGTATAATTATTTTCTATATATAAATACACACACATGCATATATATATTTAAGAAAATGTGTTATTTATATATAAAATATTGATATATAATATAAATTATATATAATATAAATATATATACACAGTATATACATGCAAATATTTCTTAAATATATACATGCATGTGTGTGTATTTATATATAGAAAATAATTATACACCGTACGTACACACACATATATTATGTAAAAACAAACTTTTATTTTGGATGCGATTAATCGCGATTAATCGTTTGACAGCCCTAATATATATATATATATATATAATTAAATAATAATGATCTATTATTATATAGAGCATATCAATAAAAATAGAATTCTTCTTTGCAATATAAATTATAGAAATAATTTAGGGTTTTTTCCCCCTTTTTTTGCAAGGCTTCATAAATTGAGGTTCATTAAGTTCTTGGCAGTATTCATGAGATATTGACTTTATTTACTTGTGTTTATGTAACCCTCAGTGCGGAGTGCGGTCATTTGCAAATGGCACACATAAAATCAGTTGATTGTTTTTGGCGTACGAGCTGAACAGGGCAGAACACACTGAGCGAGTGTATTCAACATTCACATTAACGCACGGATCGGCCATTCCTCGAGAAAGCGTCCTTTCTTCCTCCTCTGTATGAAGGCGTTTCAGATGTGTGGAGGAGATTGTGCCCCCAGCTTGCTCTCATTAATACTCTACAGTATCAGCCTTGCTTGAGTGGGTCAGGAAATTACTTTTGGGATGAAAATAAAGTAATTACACTTTTTCTGTCCGCCATGGCGAAGAATTCAAATGGCTCAACAGCTCAGGACTGATGCATCCCTGCATATCTCTCACGCTTTGAAGTCTCCCTACTCTTGAGTTATACTCAATTGACAAAGTTTGTTTTCTCCTGGGATTTGGTGATATGAGAGACTGATGTGCTATTTAGAAGTTCACAACAGAGCAGTTTATATATATATATATATATATATATATATATATATATATATACATACATACATTTTGACTATATATATATTTTTTTTCATTTATAAGTTACTTTAGTGCAATTGATTAGTTCCTAGTTTCAAATCAATGATGGAGCTCTTCCATCATTTCTGACCGAAAAACTTTCCTTTTTTTTTTCTTTCTTTTTTTTTTTTACTTCATCAGAATAGTACAAAACTTGGTAAAGGTTTTGACACTTGATATGTGAACAAAAAGAAATCATGGACATGATTCGAAAAGGTTAAATAGTCCTGAAAAATAGTCACACTTGTACTGTACAAGGTCAAAACTGACCACATTGTATATGAATGGAAAGTGAATTTCATCTAGTGGAAGCGTTTGGTACTGCGCCCAAAACAAAATGAAAACTGAAAGCTCATTTTATGAGATATCATATCATTTACATTTAGATTTATGCATTTGGCAGACGCTTTTATCCAAAGTGACTTACATTGCATTTCAAGGTACACATTTTACATTCTTATCAGTTCTTATATCATTTGTTTAGATTCATGGCTTTGATTTTCTCCTAGTTTTAGTGTAAAACATGTTTTGGAAAATGTTACAATTTTAAAAATAAAAATAGTATTTGTATGCAGTTTTCATAATAATAAACTTAAACTTATATATGTATATATATATATATTATGGCTTTGAAACGATTAATTGCATCCAAAATAACAGTTTGTGTTTACATAATATATGTGTGTGTACTGTGCATAATTATTTTGTATATAAATACACACACGTGCATGTATATATTTAAGAAAAATGTGTTATTTATATATAAAATATGTATATTTATTTATGATACAAATTATATATATATATATATATATATATATATATATATATATATATATATATATATATATATATATAAGAAACTATTTCTTAAATATATGCATGTGTTTATATTTATATACAAAATAATTATGCACAGTACACACACATATATATTATGTAAACTTTTATTTTGGATGCGATTAATCGCGATTAATCGTTTAACAGCCCTAATATATATATATATATATATATATATATATATATAAAACATTTTGTTTCACTTTTTCACATTCAATTCATAATCTGCCAAGTTTCTTCCTTAAAAAGAGACCAAATGTAAGTCTTTGTGCTCTAAAGCATTTCAGTATTACTGCAGTTTAAGTGGGAAATTTCAGGTTCATGCTCAAAAAGTAGCTAACAGGTAAGGAATGGATCATAACTATTCCATAATTATAACTAGTACCATAAAATCCCCTAAAATACAAAATATGAAATAAACATTATCAACCTAAAATATAATACATTCATTTCATTGAAATAAAAGGTTGATTTTTAACCACCACACGAGCAGAGAGTAAATGCACTCTCGATCTGCAAGTCAGCTTGAAACTTTTTTTGCAATTTATTTTTACTTCAAAAATGAGTTATATAGATATAATGCTTAAGTTATGGTTATAATAATGTTTAAGGGTTTAAAAAAAGCAAGGCATATTTTGTTCATAATAGTAATGATCAGATGTACTGCATGTGTTCAACAGGTGCTAGCACATACAGTATAACATACATTTCCTCATTTCTTTTCCTCGATTCATCACTCCAGACCCATCGGACAACCAGATGTTGATGTTTCTGTAGATGTAGGAACTCAAGGCTATTAGATGCATGAAGACAAGAGACAAAAAGAAGGGTTTTCACAAGCGCAGCATTTGTTTCTTATTTCCATCATGTCGGCCTGAGGTTGTGCGCTATCCTGTTAGCGATTGAGTTCAAGTGAGGTGAATACAGCAATGCAGATTAACTTAATTATCAGGCCTGTTTGCAATTACGCTACAAACGAGAGTTCCAGAGCTTTGATCCTGCGCACGACGTCTGTGCGCTTCAGGACGGACTAGAGGAACCGTCTGAACTCTCACTGCAACACGTTTCGCTCGGATTTACTGGGAACAAAAGGATCATGGGATGGATGGCTCAGATGGTCCTTTTCATCAAGTGTTTTTTTTTTTTTTTGCAGATGGAACAGATTTGAAGTCAGAAGAAAAGTTGTAGGAAATTTGTTAAGTGTCCTTTATTGCGTGTTTTTCAATTCCTATTGTTTGTTACATTATCTATATACACTTGTATAAGTAAGTATTTTAGGTTACACTTTATTTAGGTGTCATTGTTACAGTGTAATTATGTAAGTAATGAGTAATATTAAGCAACTACATGTACTTACTATAGGATTAGGGTAGGATTAGGATTAGGCTGAGGGTTATTTGCATGTAATTATGCATAATTTACTGTTATTATATGGTAAGTACATGTAACATATGTAACAAGGACACTGTAAAATAAAGTGTTACCGTATTTTATTAATATTTATTTAAATTTTATAATAATATTTGATTATTTCTTTAATACAAAACAAATATAAAGTATATGTTTTAATTCATTAATATTTATAATAATAAAAAATAATATAATCAAGTTTTTAATGCTTCAACCAAGCTGAATTTATTGGTTCAAAAATACAGTAAAAACTAAATTTTTTAAATATGTGTTGGTAACACTTTATTTTACAGTGTCCTTGTTACATATGTTACATGTACTTACCGTAGTAATAACAGTAAATTATGCATAATTACATGCAACTAACCTCAACCAAATCCTAATACTATCCTAACCCTATAGTAAGTACACTGAAAAAAATGATTCATTGACTTAGTTGAATTTGCTAAAAAAAATTATGTTAATTGGTTCCACATAATTAATTTTAGCTACATTTAAACAAATGCATTACGTTGAACTAAGTTCAACTTAATGCATTTGTTTAAATGTAGCTAAAATCAATTGTGTGGAACCACTTACGATAAAAACATTTAGTAAATTCAATGAATTTACTGAAATCATTGAATTTACTAAAAAATTTTATCGTAAGTGGTTCCACACAATTGATTTTAGCTACATTTAAACAAATGCATTAAGCTGAACTTAGTTCAACGTAATGCATTTGTTTAAATGTAGCTAAAATCAATTATGTGGATCCAATTAACATAATTTTTTTTAGTAAATTCAACTAGTCAATGAATCAAATGAATGTATACATGTAGTTAATTAATATTACTCAGTACTTAAATATATAATTACACTGTAACAATGACACCTTAAAATAAAGTGTTACCTATGTGTTTTATGTGTGAATATATATTTTGAGATGTAATTTATTCCTGTGATCAAAGCTGAAGTTTCAGCATCATTACTCCAGTCTTCAGTGTCACATGATCCTTCAGAAATCATTCTAATATGAAGATTTGCAGCTCAAAAGTCATTTCTTATTATTATCAGTGTTGAAAAGTGCAAAAGTACAAAAAAAATTGAAAGTGCAAAAGAACAAATATTTTGGGGCGGGATTCACAGAAATATATCAAACGTATCAACTGGAATGCCATATTTTCTTATTACTGAAGTTCAAGCATCAGCAACTCTAGCAGTGTGGCGGTGCATTTTGCATATGCAAACAAATAATGATCTCCAGAAAATGTAAAAAATGTAGTTTGAGCGAAACAGTTAGTCTCCTACCAGATCATTAATTAATTTATCTCATGAAGTGCATTAGTCTGCCGTCCGTTTATTAAAGTAAATATGTATGAGCGGATGAATTATGAAGGATGCTAATGCATGTCTTTGTGTTTGGAGCACTCGGTGTCCCTGTCTGTGTGATGTACAGTCCATCAGAGAGCTCTCGGGGGAGGTTCACATGTGACCGGCACTGAAAGCGACTCTCTGAAGGCTTCGCCACAGCGCTGACCCGAGAGAAACAGAGTCTATCATGGAGCTTTTGAGTTTCTTCGATTGCTGTCGTGCTGTTACTGATGCTTCAGCTTTCCTGCAATGTGAGAGAAAAAGCAATAAAGTATACGGAGCTGTGAACATTGTTTCATATTGAGGTTTTAAAGGGTAACTCTTGCTAAAATGCAACCCTAGGGTCTTTTTGTTAAACTACCCGAGGCAAACTTTCGTTTAAAAGCATAATTAGAATGGAAACGCCACTTTTAAGTTTGGCCGCATTTTTGTTTTAGGTTAAATCAGAGCCCGTCTACGGAGAGCCTGGCCACTCCCTATTAAGTCCTATTGTACCGAATTGTGGTTGTAGTTCCACCAGAGTTCCACTGGGGGCGATCGCCCATGAGTGCAGAATGAATGGGAGTCTATGGAGCGAGACGGCTAAATTTGTCTCTTTCACCCGATTGCCGTTGAGAAATCTCAGATTTGATTGTAGGTTTTGCAAGTTCAACATGGGTTATAGGTCGAAAGTTGAATGAACGAGTACTTATGTCCTTTCTATTTCTTACAGGTTGAGTTGTTGTTGCCCATAACACGCTAGCATTCTGCTAATGAACGCTGATTGGTCAGTGAAGGACTGATTACGACCAGAGATACCGCTTGATGGCATCGTGGCATCCGAAGCGGGACCAGAAACAAACTAAACAAAAACTCTTCTAGCACGTGTGTTTCCCTGTGTCAGCTGTGTTGTCGATGCCTCGAGAGAAAAGAAAGTGCAGAGCTGAAAGCACCAAAGTGACTGAAGGATTGCCGTAAAGCAGTATCTCTGGTCATACGATGTGTATGACGTCATTGACACTTTAAAAGACTTTTTAAAGCAAATGAAAGTGTGCTTAAGTGACTCTAAAAAATCTAACACCCAGCAATGTGTAATTTCTTTGCATCTCCTTTCGAATACAACATTCAAATTACTAGACAAAAAACGATATCCTGAGAAAAGTGGATTTTGAGGGGTATAGCGCCATAGACCTCCATTCATTGGAGTTCTCCCCTTATTAGACATTCTCTGGTTAATTGCCTTGTGAATGGGAGTGAATGGGGCACTTTTATGATCGCATCAAAAAGCACTATTTTTAAAACACTAATGCGGCTCGACACAACATGAAACTGTGCTGGAAGTATCACCAGAGGCTCTACACATGAACTCCAGCACTGAGAACATTGTTTGTGTACACAGAGTTTACTAAAAAGAAAGATTTTGAACAACTCACTGTGTTTCCGTCCGCCGGCATTTTGTCAGTCAAAAATAGTCGATTTCCGTAACAGGGAGGAGAGTAAAGATGGAAAGCTGCTAAAGCTTAGTTCAATATAAATTCACGCATAATTTGTTGTTTTCTCGTTAGTGAAAATCAATATTGACCTTGTATTTGAAAAAGGATCCTCATATAAATAACAATACTAAAATTCAGAGTCGGTTCATTCGCATTCGGAAATCGACTATTTTTGACTGTCAAAATGCCGGCGGACGGAAACACAGTGAGTTGTTCAAAATCTTTCTTTTTAGTAAACTCTGTGTTCACAAACAATGTTTGAGTTCATGTGTAGAGCCTCTGGAGATACTTCCAGCAAAGTTTCATGTTGTGTCGAGCCTTCTTAGTGTTTTAAAAATAGAGATTTTTGATGCCCATTCACAAGGCATTTTAACCTAAAACGAAAATACGGTCAAACTTAAAAGTGGTGTTTCCATTCTAATTATGCTTTTAAACGAAAGTTCGCCTCGGGTAGATTAAAGCTAGGGTAGGTAATCCTGTTCAGAAACACTTTTTTTTATACTGGGTGAAATGGTCCTTCCATCCTGAGAGTAGTCAATACATTATGTGTTCAGAAAAAAGAATGAAAACAATCAGACCTCTGTAGCAGCTGCAGGACAGTAAAAATTCTGACCAATCACTATCACTCGGTCCGAGTGTAAAGAACCAATCAAATGCCTTCAGAGCCAGGAGGCGTGTCTTAGCAGTGTCAATCAAGTTCGCGTACGCGCTGATCGCCCCTCTCTTGCACAGCGCGTACCGTCATTCAAAATCATGTGTTTTGGGGGCGTGGCTTTGAATGGACCCCAGAAGGGAGAGGGTGGACTGAATGGAAATAATGAGCTGTCTTTAAAACAGTCATTAGAGGTCTACATACACTCGATTTTTATACTTTCTTTTTCAGAATACTTACATTTTAATTATGTATTGATATATACATAAAGTTTAAACAAATTTGAAAAATAAGTTTTTTAGACCATTCTTACCTACCCCAGCTTTAACAAAAAGAGCCTAGGTTGCATTTTGGCGAGAGTTACGCTTTAATGAGTTTTCCAGAGGTGTTGCATATATCCGTCCGTCTCAAACTCAGACTGAATGAAGTGTGAGTGACCATCACGTTTCCAGATGTGTTCCTCCTCACACGTCCAAACTGGACCATACCGACTTTAAACCACACTTTTCAACAACATATTAAAGTTCAACAGCCATGCTTTGCACATGGATTTTCTTAAGGACACGAATTAATGGAAAAAATGTGTTGCTTCAAAGTAGATGAAATGTTTCGTGTCTTTAAGGCTTCGTGCCCATTTATTAGCACGTTAATGTGATGCGTGAAAACATTAGTGCATTACCTTTTATTGCGCCGCTCTCGGTTTAATATGCACCAGCTGCTTTGTATGAAGCTCTTATTAAGAGAAACAGGATTAATGATAATCTTTATCTGTGCGCCGCCAGGGATTTTCAATAGTATCTCTCTGCTAAACAAAAGAGACAGATTATGAGAGCTCAGACGGAGATGTGGTGTGACTCTGACAACCGCCCGTTTTCATCTGGGGTTTGATGCAGATATTTCTGAAGTGCTCTTCATCGCCCCTGACCTTTGACCTTCTCAATGTTCAACTGTCCATTTCTCTGATATGGGAAAATGAGCTTGTTTTAACTTCTTGGTGGAATATCCTGTCGGTTTCTAGAGAATAGCATGTATTGTTGTATTCAATATATATTTCAATATTTATTTATTCTGCTTTTTTATACTTAATTTGCATTTATTTAAATGGCAAATGAAATAAATGTCATTAATATTAATTTAATTTAATAATTATTAATTTAATACTGTATATATATATATAGAGAGAGAGAGAGAGAGAAAGAGAGAGAGAGAGAGAGAGAGAATGATATTTAATAATTTATTAAATAAATGTAATTATTATTAAATGTATTAATTATTAATTTAATACTGTGTGTGTGTATGTATTTATATAAAAAAGCCTCTAAGTGCCATCTGAAATTTTCTTCTACAATGATAATTTTTATCAAGCTCGTATATTTAAGTTCAATAATTTTACTTAAATGGCAATGCAAATTACCAATTAATTGTCATTTAAGTAAAATTACTTAACTTAAATATACAAGCTTTATAAAAATGATCATTCTAGAAGAAAATTTCAGATGGCACTTAGAGGCTTTTGCATCTGAACTCTTCATATATATATATATATATTTATATTAGGGCTGTCAAACGATTAATCGCGATTAATCGCATCCAAAATAAAAGTTTGTGTTTACATAATTTATGTCTGTGTATGGAGTATAATTATTTTCTATATATAAATACACACACATGCATATATATTTAAGAAAATGTGTTATTTATATATAAAATATTTATATATAATATAAATTATATATAATATAAATATATACAGTGAGGAAAATAAGTATTTGAACACCCTGCTATTTTGCAAGTTCTCCCACTTGGAAATCATGGAGGGGTCTGAAATTGTCATCGTAGGTGCATGTCCACTGTGAGAGACATAATCTAAAAAAAAAAATCCAGAAATCACAATGTATGATTTTTTAACTATTTATTTGTATGATACAGCTGCAAATAAGTATTTGAACACCTGTCTATCAGCTAGAATTCTGACCCTCAAAGACCTGTTAGTCTGCCTTTAAAATGTCCACCTCCACTCCATTTATTATCCTAAATTAGATGCACCTATTTGAGGTCGTTAGCTGCATAAAGACACCTGTCCACCCCATACAATCAGTAAGAATCCAACTACTAACATGGCCAAGACCAAAGAGCTGTCCAAAGACACTAGAGACAAAATTGTACACCTCCACAAGGCTGGAAAGGGCTACGGGGATATTGCCAAGCAGCTTGGTGAAAAAAGGTCCATTGTTGGAGCAATCATTAGAAAATGGAAGAAGCTAAACATGACTGTCAATCTCCCTCGGACTGGGGCTCCATGCAAGATCTCACCTCGTGGGGTCTCAATGATCCTAAGAAAGGTGAGAAATCAGCCTAGAACTACACGGGAGGAGCTGGTCAATGACCTGAAAAGAGCTGGGACCACCGTTTCCAAGGTTACTGTTGGTAATACACTAAGACGTCATGGTTTGAAATCATGCATGGCACGGAAGGTTCCCCTGCTTAAACCAGCACATGTCAAGGCCCGTCTTAAGTTTGCCAATGACCATTTGGATGATCCAGAGGAGTCATGGGAGAAAGTCATGTGGTCAGATGAGACCAAAATAGAACTTTTTGGTCATAATTCCACTAAACGTGTTTGGAGGAAGAAGAATGATGAGTACCATCCCAAGAACACCATCCCTACTGTGAAGCATGGGGGTGGTAGCATCATGCTTTGGGGGTGTTTTTCTGCACATGGGACAGGGCGACTGCACTGTATTAAGGAGAGGATGACCGGGGCCATGTATTGCGAGATTTTGGGGAACAACCTCCTTCCCTCAGTTAGAGCATTGAAGATGGGTCGAGGCTGGGTCTTCCAACATGACAATGACCCGAAGCACACAGCCAGGATAACCAAGGAGTGGCTCTGTAAGAAGCATATCAAGGTTCTGGCGTGGCCTAGCCAGTCTCCAGACCTAAACCCAATAGAGAATCTTTGGAGGGAGCTCAAACTCCATGTTTCTCAGCGACAGCCCAGAAACCTGACTGATCTAGAGAAGATCTGTGTGGAGGAGTGGGCCAAAATCCCTCCTGCAGTGTGTGCAAACCTGGTGAAAAACTACAGGAAACGTTTGACCTCTGTAATTGCAAACAAAGGCTACTGTACCAAATATTAACACTGATTTTCTCAGGTGTTCAAATACTTATTTGCAGCTGTATCATACAAATAAATAGTTAAAAAAATCATACATTGTGATTTCTGGATTTTTTTTTTTAGATTATGTCTCTCACAGTGGACATGCACCTACGATGACAATTTCAGACCCCTTCATGATTTCTAAGTGGGAGAACTTGCAAAATAGCAGGGTGTTCAAATACTTATTTTCCTCACTGTATACACAGTATATACATGCAAATATTTCTTAAATATATATGCATGTGTGTGTATTTATATATAGAAAATAATTATACACCGTACACACACATATATTATGTAAAAACAAACTTTTATTTTGGATGCGATTAATCGCGATTAATCGTTTGACAGCCCTAATATATATATATATATATATATGGGGGAGGAAGGGACATATATATATATATATGTATATATAGAACATATCAATAAAATGATTATTTATATATACAATATATATTATCTCTTTATATATATAAATGAATCAATTCTTATTCTAGAAAGTGTTTGACTACAAAAAAACATTTGAAAAAAAAATAGTCAATACACTTCATACATTTTTTCCCATTTTAGAAGACAATTTCTTAACCTTTGCAAAGATCATCATGATGAATGTCAAATATAACCACCGTTTATCCAACATCATCCTTCATGAATCCACTGCGCAGTGTCAGTTCGTCATGTTTCTGCTGTCATAAGGGAACATAATTCCTGTCACCCAACAGCTCAACGACCTCAGACTGGAGAACATGCATGTTGTGCACACGTGCACGCTCTCCATTACATGCCATTGAGATGATGGCATATCATTTCCCACAATGCCTGATCTCCGGGTGAGATGGATGCTCTGCCGAATGGGACCTGACAGGAGGGCCAGGGATGATTTGGTATGCAGAGGGTCTCTCACCTTCAGGGGAAAGGTATTTGCTCTTGGAGCCAAACATCCAGACAGCGGCTGCGTGGATGTGCATTTAACACCTCAAAAACCCCATCATATCGTTTCCTCCTGAAGGAATGTTCGTTTATCCAACAAGAATTAGCAGTCAGTGTTGATTTGTGTTATGACAGGACAAGAAGTGGCCCGTCTTCATAATCATATTCGATCAGATTGGTTATACATGCATAATAAAAACGGCCTCCAGTGGTAGGGCACAACATTAACTTGATAATATCCATAATGAACCGATTGTACAAACAAAATTATTCATCTAAATGGACCTGTAAGGGCTTTTTAAAATACTGACTTTTCTCTTCAATATGGACAGAATGGCATACTAAAATATTCAAAGTCACTGTCTACAGAATAAATCCTGTTTTAGCTGAATTGAATGTGATTAAAAATGAAATAATGCAAAAACAATACTTTCGATAACACATTTCTATTGTCAAATAATTAAATGTAACAAACATTGTAGTCTGATTCAAGATCAGAGGACTCTTACAAATTGTTTAATGAATTGGTCAAAAAGATTTACTAATCTTTTAATGATATTTTTGAATGAATTCATCAAACGAATCAGTCAAAAAAGCTCACAAAATCTTATAATGAATTGATCAAAAAGACATTTAAAAATCGTACAATGAATGAATTCATCAAAAAGATTCACAAATCTTATAATGAATTTATCAAAAGGACTCAAAATTAATCAGTCGAAAAATTCACAGATCTTATAATGAACTGACCAAAAAGACTATTATAATGAGATAATCAAAAAGATTTACAAATGTGTTAATGAATCAGTCTCAAATTCTCTTAAATCTTTTACCGAATTAGTCAAAAAGATTCACAAATCTATAAATGAATCGTTCAGAATGGATCACAAATCTTTTAATGAGTTAAGTCAAAAAGACTCACAAATGTGTTAATTTGTGTGAGTCACTCTCAAAATCTCTTCAATGTTTTACTGAATTAGTCAAAAATATTCACAAATCAATAAATGAATTGTTCAGAATTAATCACAAATCTTTTAATGAGTTAAGTCAAAAAGACTCACAAATGTGTTAATGAATCAGTCTCAAAGATTCACAAATCTATAAATGAATCATTCAGAATGAATCACAAATCTTTTAATGAGTTAAGTCAAAAAGACTCACAAATGTGTTAATTTGTGTGAATCACTCTCAAAGTCTCTTAAATCTTTTACCGAATTAGTCAAAAAGATTCACAAATCTATAAATGAATCTGCCAGAAAGACTCAAATCTTTTATTGAATTGGTCAAAAAGACTCTTCCCTTTCTATTGAATGGTTCTATTGGCCCTGGAAATGTTCAGGGAATTGGAGCCATTCTCATTGAATTCCTTTCGATTCTCATCCCTAATCATCAGCAGTCCTGCATCCCGAAACTCAGCCGTGGGCTAACGCTGGCGTCGCGTATCTAAATGAGAATGCACTCATGTATATTACATGAGGTTTGCCGTCTTCAAATAGAGCCCTGCAGACAGACTTTGCTAGGTGTTGTTCGGTCGCGCCCCTGGTGTCTCTAATCTCTGATTAAAGTTGACTTAGATCATCGGCTCGGGCCCTGCATGGCCGCGGCGCATAATCATCTGTTTTTATCTTTTTCTGCGACAGGCATGGCCATCGAGAGGGTTCCTGGCCGGCCTCAGTCAGCGGTGAGCGCTGGCTTTCTTGTGTAAGAGATGCATTAGCATGCGGCTCAAAGATACTGTGGCTCTCATGTTGAGGAACAGCGGCGAGAGATGCTTTCAATTGCCTGGAAGTGTGAATCTGAATTGAATTAGACACATCTGCAGGATGCTGAATTATACAGGAAGAACAAATTTCAATAGTTGCATCACTAAAAGATGTTGCATCAAAACATAAATAATTGCATATTTTAACTAAATATGCATAATTATTCCCTGTGAGTTCAATAACGTCAAAACAAGTTACACAAATATCAAAATAGATTGAAATTTTTGCCACACAGCACCATAAAATGTCCAGAACCATTTTTTACAGATAATATTATAAAATAATTATATATAATATCAATATGAAAAAATATTTTTTTTTTGAGAATTCTGATAATTGAAGTCTTCCACAATGATCTATAAAACATTCTGAATTAATAATTATATAAATGTTGCTTAAATGTTTTCATTATCTTATAATGCATTATATATAATATAAATATATGTAAATTGTACTCTTTCTTTCTACATATATATATATATATTAGTGCTGTCAGATCGATTAATCCTGATTAATCACATCTAACAAGTTTGTAAATATAATGTTTATATATATATATATATATATATATATATATATATATATATATATATATATATATATATATTAGGGCTGTCAAAAGATTAATCACGATTAATCGCATCCAAAGTAAAAGTTTGTTTTTAATAATATATGTGTGTGTACTGTGTATAATTAAATTTGTATAAATACACACACATGCATGTATATATTTAAGAAAAATTTGTTATTTATATATAAAAAAAATATATATTTATATATAATATAAACTATATAAATATATATACAGTATATGTATGCAAATATTTCTTATACATGAATGTGTGTGTATTTATATATACAAAATAATTATACACAGTACACACACATATATTATGTAAACACAAACTTTTATTTTGGATGCGATTAATCGTGATTAATCTTTTGACAGCCCTAATATATATATATATATACACGTATACATATTAGATGCGATTAAACACACACACACACACACACACACACATATATATATATATAATTAGATGCGATTACACACACACACACACACACACACACACACACACACACACACACACACACACACACACACACACACACACATATATATAATTAGATGCGATTACACACACACACACACACACACACACACACACACACACACACACACACACACACACACACTTCATTTGTTTCTATGAATTTCATTCCTTTTGTAAGTCATGATTCAGCATCCTGTTTTCTATTCAGTTATTGAATTGAAACTCTGAAAAGAAACTGAATTGCAACCCTGGTTTTAGAAAGCACCCGTCACGCGCTCGGATCCGCTCTTCGGGATCTCAAGCGATGCTCTTCTCCAGCCTCATCCCCGCAGTGATGTGAAGTCACATCAAACAGTGATTCCACAGGAAGTACACACAGCCAGCAGTGTGTTGATATGTGTCGGCGTGTCGACCTGAAGCACAGCTGGTGATGAAGCACACGGCTAGAAATGCAGCTTTGGGCTAAAAATAGAAGGAGAATTTCATTTCTACATGCTCTACATGTGTGCGGTCTCCCATGGTGGGATGGAGAATGAGGTCAGGAGTGAAATAATGGAGACACCAACTTTAAAAGGAATCACTCGTGCATCCGAGACACTTAATGAGACGCCAATGTAATGGCTCAAACACACCAACAATCAAGTCCTAATGGAGACTGACACAGTATTCACCAACGTTTAAAGGGATAGTTCACTTTGAAATTAAATTTTGGTATGTTTTAGCT
The DNA here is from genome assembly GCF_949319135.1 of Squalius cephalus. Taxonomy (NCBI): domain Eukaryota; kingdom Metazoa; phylum Chordata; class Actinopteri; order Cypriniformes; family Leuciscidae; genus Squalius; species Squalius cephalus. The sequence goes on from NC_137125.1 coordinate 53,008,378, forward strand.
TACCTCAAGGGCATCCAAGGTGTCTTTTTTTCCGCAGTAGTTTCAATTTTGATATTTTTAGGTCAAACCGTTCTTGTCTCTCAGTCATATAATGCAGGTCTATGGTCACTGTCTCAAAGAGCATGCACAGAGTCCAAATTAAACAATTCCCCATCGCCCAAATTAAACAATTCCCCATCGTAAGTACACATTGATGGCCTAAGACACGAAACGAGCGGTTTGTGTGAGAAAACGAACAGTATTTATATCGTTTTTACCTCTTATAACACACCCACGTCCAAGTGATCTGAGGGCGCGGGCGCTTCCTGCTGTGTGACGTGTGCGCAGACTGGTGCATAGATATATACACTAGACGTCGCATTAAAGACATTCGTTCCAATGAACTGCCGTAGCCAAGGCGACATCTAGTGTATATACATCTATGCACCAGTCTGCGCACACGTTACACACCAGGAAGCGCCCGCACCCTCAGATCACTTGGACGTGTGCTGTGTACAAGAGTTAAAAAACGATATAAATACTGTTCGTTTTCTCACACAAACCACTCGTTTCGTGTCTTAGGCCATCAATGTGTACTTACGATGGGGAATTGTTTAATTTGGGCGATGGGGAATTGTTTAATTTGGGCGATGGGGAATTGTTTAATTTGGGCGATGGGGAATTGTTTAATTTGGACTCTGTGCATGCTCTTTGAGACAGTGACCATAGACCTGCATGATATGACTGTCAGACAAGAACGGTTTGACCTAAAAATATCAAAATTGAAACTACTGCGGAAAAAAAGACACCTTGGATGCCCTTCAGGTAAGCTAAAACATACCAAAATTTAATTTCAAAGTGAACTATCCCTTTAATATGCATGTAGTGTGGATTCAAAAAGACAATCAGACTCTACTTTAACATTCTGAGCACTTCAGCTCATTCACAACTTTGGATTCCAGTATATTCTCCTCTTGATCCTGGATTGCTAAAGCTCAGATGGCCAATATAAGCAGCTTAAATGGCTTGAGCTCCACAAACAAAATGCGAGATGATGATTGGTTCCTCGCCGTCTCGGTGGGCGGGGCTTGTATCTATCAGAGAGACGAGTGTCAGGGGAAATTCGTCCCATGCTCATCACCTTAAACGCCAACAATATGCTCTAATTTAGGGAAGAAAATGAAGCCATCACTGTTTCTCCTTGACTTTGAGTTTTTTTTTTTTTTTTTGCAGGGGCAGGATTGCACTTCCAGAGACTTCACGGATGCGATGCAGTTGCCAAGGCAACCCCACCAGGCAGCCGAGTGTGAGAAAAAGTGAAGCGGACTGATTTTACTCTTACACAGAAACACAAATATTCTGATGAGTGTTATTTGAAGACATCGCCTCGCTTCATGCACTGAAGTTATTCAATTAGCACTTTGTGGGTACATATTTTAACCTAGTCTGATGCATAGAAAAGTTATAAAAGCTAATAACAAACCAAACTTACCATTAGGGGTTTATTCAACTCCCTCACCCTATGTATGAACACAAGTAATAGTGTTGCTTGCCTTAGCAAACACAGCAAACCACAACCTGTCTTTAGTTCATGTGGATTACACACTAGCAGCAGTTAATTAGAGTGTAGCATTTGACTTTTGGAAACACTGGTATTAATGTTGAGTCCTAGTCTACATCCGGCGCTAGGCACTCAAAATGATGGGACTTGAGTTGAGCGAGTCGACTCCCAACGTGTAATCAGCAACGCATCTCTGCAGAGCTTCATAGCGTCTCTTCACATCGTCTTCAAGAGCCAATTGGAAAAATGTCAAGAGTAAACATTTACACTGCAGCCTTTGCTCTCAGAGGGAAACGACAAAAGCGCTGATTTATTTAGCAACACAACAAGTGACTATCTTTATGATTGGGTCATTGAATCATTCACTAAACTGATTCATTCAAAACACAAATTAATTTAGCAAAGAAACAACGACTATCTTTATGATTGGGTCATTGAATCATTCATTCAACTGATTCGTTCAAAAGCACCAATTAATTAACAACAAGTAACTATTTTTATGAGTTGGTCACTGAATCACTGATTCATTCAAAAGCACTGATTCATTTAGCAATGAAACAAGTGTCTATTTTTATGGGCCATTGAATCATTCATTCAACTGATTCACTCAAAAGCGCTGATTTATTTAGCAACACAACAAGTAACTATTTTTATGAGTTGGTCACTGAATCATTCACTAAACTGATTAATTCAAAAGCGCTGATTTATTTAGCAATGAAACAAGTTACTATCTTTATGAGTGGGTCATTGAATCATTCACTCAACTAATTCATTCAAAAGCACTGTTTCATTTAGCAATGAAACAAGTAACTATCTTTATGGGTCACTGAATCATTCATTCAACTGATTCATTCAAAAGCACTGATTTATTTAGCAACACAAGAAGTAACTATTTTTATGAGTTGGTCACTGAATCATTCACTAAACTGATTCATTCAAAAGCGCTGATTTATTTAGCAACACAACAAGTGTCTATCTTTATGAGTGGGTCATTGAATCATTCACTCAACTGATTCATTCAAAAGCACTGATTTATTTAGCAACACAACAAGTAACTATTTTTATGAGTTGGTCACTGAATCATTCACTCAACTGATTCATTCAAAAGCACTGATTCATTTAGCAATGAAACAAGTGTCTATCTTTATGGGCCATTGAATCATTCATTCAACTGATTCACTCAAAAGCGCTGATTTATTTAGCAACACAAGTAACTATTTTTATGAGTTGGTCACTGAATCATTCACTAAACTGATTCATTCAAAAGCGCTGATTTATTTAGCAATGAAACAAGTTACTATCTTGATGAGTGGGTCATTGAATCATTCACTCAACTAATTCATTCAAAAGCACTGTTTCATTTAGCAATGAAACAAGTAACTATCTTTATGGGTCATTGAATCATTCATTCAACTGATTCATTCAAAAGCGCTGATTTATTTAGCAATGCAACAAGTGTCTATCTTTATGAGTGGGTCATTGAATCATTCACTCAACTGATTCATTCAAAAGCACTGATTCATTTAGCAATGCAACAAGTGTCTATCTCTATGGGTCATTGAATCATTCATTCAACTGATTCATTCAAAGGCGCTGATTTATTTAGCAACACAACAAGTGTCTATCTTTATGAGTGGGTCACTGAATCATTCACTCAACTGATTCATTCAAAAGCACTGATTCATTTAGCAATGCAACAAGTGTCTATCTTTATGAGTGGGTCATTGAATCATTCACTCAACTGATTCATTCAAAAGCACTGATTCATTTAGCAATGCAACAAGTGTCTATCTCTATGGGTCATTGAATCATTCATTCAACTGATTCATTCAAAAGCACTGATTTATTTAGCAACACAACAAGTGTCTATCTTTATGAGTGGGTCATTGAATCATTCCTTCAATTGATTTGTTTAAAAAAACGCTGATTTATTATGAAACAAGTGACTTTATGTCTTTATGAGCCTATCAACTGATCACTCAAAATGATGGGATGCAAGTAAGTCGACTCCTAACGTGTAATCAGCTTCAGAGCTTTATAGCGCCGCTTCACATCAGCTTGCAGCAGCCAATTGGAAAAGTGTCAAGAGTCAACATTCACACCACAGCCTTTTCTCTCCGAGGGAAGCTAAACTGAATGGGTCACGTCACAAGGCTTCATTGAGGCTGAGTTGGCGCTAGCACCAGTTGTGCCGGGAGCTTTAGCACTGTACTTTCGGCTAATCTGTTCTTGGCTGTGATTTTTTCCTGTAAGCATGTGAAGATGCATGCTGGGTGAGAATGATTTTCATACAACTTTGTTCACAATGGATGGTTTCACCAATTGTCTGTCAATAAATAAACAAGTAGATGCTAAACATAGCATGCTTTTTAGCTCTTATGTGTCATTAAGATCCCAGAATGCCCTTCGCTAAGCTCTGCCCACCTTGGTTACGTTCTGGGTCTTCATGCTTTCTACAAGAAACATTTCGTTTCCCTCCTACAAATCATATGTATGAATTCATTCAAAATCACGAACTTGTAAAATACTTGAGATCAGGGTTGGTTTTCTTTAAAAGAAATGGCTAAATGAGGCAGTGAACCGTTTTAAACTGTAGAGATTGTGAATCAGAACGGAAGCAAACACATCTTATAGTCAATAGAGTACAAAAGTGCCCATCCACTTTTTAGCGGCTTTGATTCACAAAGTATTTTTCCCATAATCAACGTACCAAACCAACCAGCAATGAGGTGAGTGAATCACAATATTACAAACTTTGATCTAAAGCAAAAAAAGGTATTTGGAAATGGAATAAAAAGACAAAGACTGTGTACTTCACAGCTTTGATTAGGGAAAGAACTACAATCCCATGAAGCATTGCGAGCGATGATGGATAAACATCAAATTATTGATTTAAATATTAATTATCTATACATTTTACATTGCAAAATATGCATATTTACACATATATTGAAGTAGTTTGAGAGCATAAAGAGACGCGCAATTTTTTTTGTTTCGATTCTTTGGTGAGATTCATTTGCAGCATCATGGGTCGTGTAGTTTTCATCAGGAATCCCACTGTTTAACATAAAATAAGTTGAAATAATGAAGGTCAATGGCTTCAATAGAAGCATAAAGCATTGATTAAAAACCTCATATCTCTCAGTAGGTGTCTTCAATGGTTTTTAAAGGGGTGGTATAATGCCCTTTTCACAAGATGTAAAATAAGTCTCTGATGTCCCAAGAGTGTGTATGTGAAGTTTTAGCTCAAAATACCCCGCAGATATTTTTATATAGCATGTTAAAGTTGTCACTTTTTGAGGGTGAGCAAAAACGCACAGTTTTTGTGTCAGGCCCTTTAAATGCAAATGAGCTGCTGCTCCCGGCACAGAGGGCGGAGCTACAACAGCTTGCACTCACACAGACATGCACTGAAAATGTCAAAAACTTTTAGCCTTTTATGTTCAAACCGAAGTCAGAAAGATGGAGAGACTCAAGAAGAAGTGGCAACATGTAGACAACATTTCTGAATGGTTAGTTGATGAATTTATGTAGCTTATGTGTAGTTATCTTCTAGTCATTGATTAGCATATTCTGTCATGATAATCTATAAATCGTGTTCAGGGGGCGGGGTTTATGTAAATTTTAGTGTTAGTGATATCACTAACTCAGGAGGAATGTGGTGTAGTCTCTACCAGCCGTTTGTTGTAGTCCTTAAAATGTGATTTCTTTAAAAGCAAATATCTCCCTTTGCTTTGAACTTTGAGCGTCGTAACTTTGCAGATGTTGTTTATGCTCAAACAGCAACATTACACACTAACTAAAGTTAGAAAAGTTAAATCATAATCAACCACCCCCTTAAGTTATCGTTAAAAATCAACACATCTAGAGAGAAAATGTAAAAAATGTTTTAAGGGCGGGGCTTAGCAGGTCAAATGCAAACGACTGAGCACAAGGCAGCATGTTTTTGGCTTCATTGAGATACAGCACTGCCACGCATATGTTCAACACCAGCGTCCTCACACTTGAAACACGGGCACACGCTGGTATGCATCAGACTGGAAGAGCTGGCAACATCAACAAACAGCTAGAAGCAATTGTTATTCAGGGAGTTTCCAAGGAAACACACTGGCAACATCTTTCCTTTGTTGGCATCAGGAGATGCTAAACCTGCCCGTGGCTGTCATTAGCTGCTTCTGAAGAGATTTCACTGCAGGTTTTCATTTATACACCTTGGGTGAAAATTATTTTCCCACTCTCTATGCTAGTTTATACTGCGTGACAGTGGAGATTTTGCTATACCGCGGTAGATGTATAGGTCACAACACATGTAGACACTAATCATACTCTTCTGCTCAGCTACTCTGACGTCTCAGCATCTCGCTTCTACGGTAAAGCAGTGATATTAGGCGACATGTTTGTTTGTTTTCCATCCCTGTCTCCTGATGTAAGTGTGCTGACTATGAGCACTATACTGTTTTTAGTCCAGGATGTTCTGCTCCAGTTCCCAGAACAAATCAAAAGCTCTTTGTGAATGTAGGAGGTTGTAGCTGAAAATACCCTTGTCTCTAGTCCCTTGTATTTGAGTGTCGATTATTTTAACACTGTTTTTGTGGCCCTGAATGTCAAATAATGGAAATGAAAGCAAACATTTTTTCTTTCTTAGTATTATTCTTGTTCATGCCAAACTCTAATGCAAATATTTCTATAACTTGACTATATTTATGCCTTGACTGTCAGGAAAGCGAAAAAATCCTTAAATATTAACGTAATGTATAACACAAACACTTCAAGTAAGGCACAAACTTATATACTGTTACACAGTCTATAAGTTATATATATATATATATAGTTAATTACTTCCTTATTTAATTTCACACACACACACCCACAAACACACTATTATTATATTACTAAAATTAGTGAGTCAGTGTATCATTCATTCAAATCCTTTCTTGAGTTGTTCGAAAGTGCTGATTCATTTAGCAACAAAAGTGACTGGCTTTATGATTGGGTCATTGAATCATTCACTCAACTGATTCATTCAAAAGCACTGATTCATTTAGCAACAAAAGTGACTAGCTTTACAATTGGGTCATTGAATCATTCATTCAACTGATTCATTCAAAAGCACTGATTCATTTAGCAACAAAAGTGACTGGCTTTATGATTGGGTCATTGAATCATTCACTCAACTGATTCATTCAAAAGCACTGATTCATTTAGCAACAAAAGTGACTAGCTTTACAATTGGGTCATTGAATCATTCATTCAACTGATTCATTCAAAAGCACTGATTCATTTAGCAACAAAAGTGACTGGCTTTATGATTGGGTCATTGAATCATTCACTCAACTGATTCATTCAAAAGCACTGATTCATTAAGCAACAAAAGTGACTGGTTTTATGATTAGGTTATTGAATCATTCACTCAACTGATTCATTCAAAAGCACTGATTCATTAAGCAACAAAAGTGACTGGTTTTATGATTGGGTCACTGAATCATTCATTCAACTGATTCATTCAAAAGCACAGATTCATTTAGCAACAAAAGTGACTAGCTTTACGATTGGGTCATTGAATCATTCATTCACCTGATTCATTCAAAAATGCTGATTCATTTAGCAGCAAAAGTGACTAGCTTTACGATTGGGTCATTGAATCATTCATTCAACTGATTCATTCAAAAGCACTGATTCTTTAAGCAACAAAAGTGACTGGCTTTATGATTGGGTCATTGAATCATTCACTCAACTGATTCATTCAAAAGCACTGATTCATTTAGCAACAAAAGTGACTAGCTTTACAATTGGGTCATTGAATCATTCATTCAACTGATTCATTCAAAAGCACTGATTCATTAAGCAACAAAAGTGACTGGCGTTATGATTGGGTCATTGAATCATTCACTCAACTGATTCATTCAAAAACGCTGATTCATGTAGCTACAAAACAATTGACTCTAAATAGGTGGGTCACTGAATTATTCACTCAACTGATTCATTCAAAAGCACTGATTCATTAAGCAACAAAAGTGACTGGTTTTATGATTGGGTTATTGAATCATTCACTCAACTGATTCATTCAAAAGCACAGATTCATTTAGCAACAAAAGTGACTAGCTTTACGATTGGGTCATTGAATCATTCATTCACCTGATTCATTCAAAAATGCTGATTCATTTAGCAACAAAAGTGACTAGCTTTACGATTGGGTCATTGAATCATTCATTCAACTGATTCATTCAAAAATGCTGATTCATTTAGCAACAAAACAATTGACTAGCTTTATGAGTGGGTCATTGAATCATTCATTCAACTAACTCTTTAAAATGTGCTGATTTATTACAAAACAAGTAACTGTCTTTATGATTGGGTCAACTGATTACTCAACTGATTTGATTGAAAACACAGAATCACTCAGCAAAGAAACACTGTGTTGACCGGTGTGGCACGGATTTTTTTTTGTTGGTGGAGCAAAACAGGCAAAGTAATACAAAATGCAAAAATTCAACGTTAACATGCAACTAGACAAATAGCAAAAAGACAATAGCAATGGTCTAGACATCAGCCATACTAGTGCATCATGAAGACATGAACAAGGATTGTGGACCAAATGGTTAAAGTTGAACAAGGTTGGTATCTTGGGATCCTGAAGACCTTTCCAGGTCTAATCGAAATGTCAGTGACTTCATCCTTTGCCAACTCAACCTTTTCTATGCTTTTTGCAGTACCCTTGCCATCTGCATTGATTTTCATTGCATTTTATTTTTGTCTCTCACACATTCATAACCCCACCCATGGCTCATCTCACAGAGAAACTCATTCTTTATCCCAAAATCATATAGAAAAATATATATTTTTTATTATTTTTATTATAATTAAACCCTTTTTATGACTGTAATGTAAAAAAAGTGAAAAAGTTTAATTACTTCTTTTGATTTTTGGATTGAAATGTGACTTGAACATGTACTTGACAGGTTTGTTAGATTCCTATGCATTCATTTATTGAAATATAGTTTTTTTTCTCTCTCAGCCAAACTATTCCCCTTTTCTTTCTTTTTAATGCTGCTTTCACCATATTCATCCTTCAGTCCTCAGATGGAGGTGAAGATTCATCACTGTACATGGCACCTGAAGTATTTATCTGCGCTCACTCTTAGAGCCGCATTCGAGACCCTTTTACATGGATATGGAGACTCACCTGGCAGAGATGTGCTGTGAAAACACATCCATTTATGCATGTCCTGCAACGCTAGGGTCATGTAATGGTGTGCTGGTCATTTTTAGTAGAATAAATGCATCTATTTCACATGCATTTGCACGTTGCATTGCTCTGAGCAAGACTTCACAGAGACGCTCCAAAAGGATGTTCTTGACTTCAATGTAATTAAATCCGAAATTACGAATGCAGCTGCAAAAGAACAGTCGCATGAGGTTGATTGCCAATTAGCAGAACCTGTCAACTAGAAAGGATATCTGACAATTAGTGCTGTGATATTTGCATTTACAAAGCAAACATTAGACGGATAACAGACACAACGCGGTCTGACTGTGACACTGCAGGTGCATCAGTCTGACAAACTGCAAAATCATTTGTTAATTATGCGTACGAGTTTGCGTGAAGTTATGCTAATCATGTGCAAAGGGCAATGGCAGAGTACCAAAATATAACTGCAAATACTACAGGTGTAACCTAAGGGTCAAGGTTTGACTGGTTAACTACCATCTGGTGTTTATATTGATATATATGTTTATACAGATTCCAGAAACAGTTGTGCTGCTTCATATTGTTGTGTAAAATGTGATGCACTTTTTTCAGGATTTTTTGATGAATTGAATGAAATCGTTTGTAACATTAGAAATGTCTTTACTGTCACTTTTGATCAATTTAATGCATCCTTGCTGAATAATTGGTTTCTTTTAAAACAAATCTTACTGACCCCAAACTTTTAAACTTGATATATGTGACCCTGGACCACAAAACCAGTCACGAGTCGCACGGGTATATTTGTGGCAATAGCCAACAATACATTGTACGGGTCAAAATGATCGATTTTTCTTTTATGCCAAAAATCATTAGGATATTAAGTAAAGATCATGTTCCATGAAGATATTTTGTAAATTTCCTATTGTAAATATATAAAACATTTATTTTTGTGAGTGAATGCAGCACAATCGCGAACATAAATGGACAACTTTAAAGGAGATTTTCTCAATGTTTCGATTTTTTTGCACCCTCAGATTCACGATTTTCAAATAGTTGAATCTCGTCCAAATATTGTCCTATCCTAACAAACCACACATCAATGGAAAGCTTAATTATTCAGCTTTCATGTTATGTATAAATCTAAAAAATTTACCCATGTGACTGGTTTTGTCATCCAGGGTCACATATATATATTGCATCAATTTTATGCACATCAGGACAAAATCCATCAACTATAATGTCTGACAATCCACCTTATTCCTGCGCCCCATGATGCTTTGCGCGAATTATGGGTGTAACTTCCGTTAAGCTGTAAACAATCAGTGAAACGCTCGCTCTATGAACACAATCCGTTAAAAAAGTGTCACAATGAGATGACATTAATCTACTCACCCTTCAACCGTCGAACATTAAAAGGAAATTTAAAAGTGTAAAAGCATCAACAAAGTACTTTCAACAGATCAAACAACCCCAGAAGCGCTTAATATGTAGTGATATATCTGTATCTTATGTTGCCTTAATCAAAAATGTTCATTAACTTCAGCATTACGTGATGCTATTCCAAAGTGATTTCCGTCATTTTGACAGATTATAAATTGCATTTACCTGTGAAAACAAGCCTGGAAAGAGACGTGAGGATTTGAGGAGAATGACGAGAGATTGTTCGTGCATTCCAGTGAATTATTAATGCAATATATTGTAAATTAAAGCCGGGAGAACAGACTACAAATGTGCAGTATATGTTGTCCTTTTTCATACTTTTACAGTGGATTGCAAAGGGAAAAAAGAAAATAATCACGAGGAAAAGAAAGCAGAGACTCTTGCCATAGATATTCTTGTTATAGCGTCACGTTAAAATACCAAGTATAACGTTATTCTCATGATGTCTGAAAATAAATCATGAAGGAAAATTGACAGCTCATCCAGTCAAACTGACGATCAGCTTTATTTGTATGAAACCTTATGATTTGAAATGATTCGTTTCAGCCTTTTTGATTGAAAGTTCCCCAAACCGGAAGTGCGACCCATAATAAGGTCGTCATGAATAAGGTGGAATAAGGAAGCTCAGGTTTTGAAAGATTCTAGATTTCAACCTCATTAATCCCTAAAAGAGCCGCCGGCTATTCTACTTGAAGAGTGGTGCAAAATCCCACCGCATGTATTTCACAACAGGATTTCATGAAGGACTGTAGCTGTTTATATTCAGTGCGATAAGGACACACACGCTGAACGGTGTTCTTTATCATGAGGAGCTCAATCATAACCTCCTGTAACGTTATTGTGAAGTGCTGTTGGAGGGAATGGAGGAACACAATAAAGCCGTACGTGGCTTTGAGGTGCTAAAGCTGTAGCGTTCGAATCCCCAGCCAGATTTAACTTATGTCTATCGCTGGTTATTTACCCTGTAAGAAATGAAAACAGTCCAGAGAGATTTGAATCAAAGGTAGAAGGGACATATTAGCTGTCAGTCGGGCCGAGAGCGGGTCTGGACGGGCCTCGTCGTCGTCACGCTGGGGGAATGCTAATGGACCGCACACATTTTCATGTTCTCTCAGCGGGGCTGTTCTTAAAAACAAACTCGCAGTGAGAACACTAGACAAGCCTGACAGAAACAGAGAGCTTTTGTGCAGTAACACTCAAACTGTTGCTGTGTTCGCACACTTCATGTTTCTCCTCTCTCTCGTGTTCAGTTCTCTGCTTGTGCTCGCAATAGTGGACTGTGCACCAGTGCGATTTTAGCATCATTGAGGTACTATTATAGTTTACAGTAATCATTTTAATTATTTTTTATTTTAAAATTTTAATTATTTTCATTTTCATTTTATTATTGTTATTATTATTATTAGTTTGGGCCCAAAACTGCTGAAATTATCAATAAATGAATAGAACAGATGGACGGACAGACAGATGAAGGATGGATAGATAGACAGAGAAACAGATGGACAGACGGATGGAGATGGATAGATGGATGGATGGATGGATGGATGGATAGACAGACAGACAAACAGATAGATAGATAGATAGATAGATAGATAGATAGATAGATAGATAGATGGATGGATGGATGGATGGATGGATGGATGGATAGATAGATAGATAGATGGATAGATGGATAGATGGATGGATGGATGGATGGATAGATAGATGGATAGATAAATGGATGATAGATAGATAGATAGATAGATAGATAGATAGATAGATAGATAGATAGATAGATAGATAGATAGATAGATAGATAGATTTATTTAGAATATAGACTTTTATTTAATTTTATTTATTTATTTATTTTTAATTGTTTTGTATTTATTTTTATATTTTTATTTTATTTTTAAATTCAGGATTTAATTTAATTACAAATTATTTATATTTGTTTTATCAAGTTTTTTTTTTAAATTTCATTTAATGTTTTATTTTATTTCAACTAACATTTTTTTTTCAAGGTTTTAGTTTTAGTTAACTAACCCTGCTGTTCACAGAATGTTAATATTCTCTATGCATGGAAATTATAACTGCATGTCAAAATGTGCAGTATGTAACGTGTGGAATACTGTTTCCCAGAATGCAATGCTCATTCAACTTTACCATCCATTTCTACTATGATGAACCAAGGAAAAGTGCTTCGAAACATGTTTTTAACTTTGAATAAACACATTAAAAAATGCAAAATAACCTTCCAAGTTGATAAATAGATATCATCTGAATTATCATTCGTCACACTGGATACGAGAGGTCAGGTTGAGCGCATTGCATTGTGGTATACAGTCAAATTATGCCATATGCTATAGTAAATCTGACAGTCCATCCATCCTCGTGTCTCTTTCATGTCTGTTCATTAAACACTCACACACACGTGTTTCTGGTCGGATGGATGCAGAACATCTCCTCCGACAGCGATGCCCTTTTCTGTCCCGTTTCTGCGGTACAGGTGATGATGTCATACAGGTCAGGACTACGGAAAGCGGGACGCGCGTCTCCTCCGGCTAATGAGGAGCAAAACCATCATCTGATGTCTGTCAGATATCATCACACACTCATATTCTCAAATCAGTCCTCAGGACACATGAGCAGGAGATCTTACGCTGCAAGAGCAAGTGAGACCAGATTAAATACAGTTGTTTTTTATCATTTAATATACTTAACTGTATATAAATAACTACAATTATTAATCTGACATTTAGCTGAAGTTTAGTCCAACTCTTGAGGTTCTTCAATGGTTCTGTGCAACTCTTTATATATGTGACCCTGGATCACGTCACCAGTCATGAGTCGCACGGGTGTATCTGTGGCAATAGCCAACAATACATTATATGGGTCAAAATTATCGATTTTTCTTTTATGCCAAAAATCATTAGGATATTAAGTAAAGATCATGTTCCATGAAGATATTTTGTAAATTTCCTATCGTAAATATATAAAACATTTATTTTTGTGAGTGAATATAGCACAATCGCGAACATAAATGCACAACTTTAAAGGAGATTTTCTCAATGTTTTGATTTTTTTGCACCGTCAGATTCACGATTATCAAATAGTTGTATCTCGGCCAAATATTGTCATATCCTAACAAACCATACATCAATGGAAAGCTGATTTATACAGCTTTCAGATGATATATACATCTAAATTAAAAAAAATTTACCCATGTGACTAGTTTTGTGGTCCAGGGTCACATATACACAATGTATATTTATATTTATATTGTAGGACGTTTGAGTTCGCTACATGATTCTTTGGAGATTAAAGTTGACATGAAATCAAAATCGACATCTTATATGATCTTACTGTGAATGATTCAAAGCGCATTTTTAAAAGAAAAAAAGGTTTGTCTTTATAATGTGCCATTAACAATACCCTGTTTCAATCTGAGATGCAGTTTAATGTACAATTTCAGCATTTTAGGCTCCGCAAACAATTCTCTTCATTTCAAGAACCATATTCTCTGGTGATTGCGAATGGATTGCCTTGTAATTTCATGTCATGAAAAATAAATAAATAAAATAAAATAAAATAAATAGATTTACACTTAATAAAAAAATACAAAACAATTGTATGTGTATATACATATATATGTAATGTATGATATGTATGTATTTCAATTAATAAATAAAAAGTTATTTTACCTTTAAAATAATATAAATAAATAAAAGCGCCTGTCCCCTCAACAACTTGTTCTACTGAAGAATTTAGTATTAATTTATTCATATTTTTAAATAATACCTTTCATCATATTTATAATTAAAATCTATTATTGACACTAGTATGCGGTAATGAATAAAGCTAACAGCAGTAGTGCAGTGGAAGAGTCTCTGAATGTCCTCTTGGACTATATAGGGGGTAACTGGAGTAAAAAACATTGATTTAAGTGACTGAGAGTATTAGTGTGTGCTGATAATCTTTCAGCTTTGAGTTTGTACTTCCTCCGTCCTCAAGCTGGAGGGCTCAAGGTTCATCCGTCTCCAGACGGAGAGGCAGAGGCTAGAGGAGGAGCGGTGATTTACTTGACGCTGATTTCATTTCAGGGTTAATGGACCCAAAACAGTGTCTGTCTCAGATCAGAGAGTGTAAAGCAGCCGGTGTAAATCTGACCTGACAGCGCTCTCCTCTGTACTGTCATTCATGTCTAAACGCGAGTGTGTGTTCTGCTTCAGGACAGAGGAGTCCGCTGGGTGATGCAGTGAATCTGACTCCATCAAATACACTCTCTAACTTCACCCGGACAGCTCGTGTGTTTAGATTCTGTGCCACCGGTTGGAGTCATCGATGCTGATGCTCATTCCTCTAGCTCAAACAGTATAATAGTATAATAGGGTTTAATTCAATAGAGTAGAGATGTTATGTGAACTCTTTTATAATTCTACATCATGAAAAAATAGAAAAGCATTACATATATAACTGTAAATTAAAGCAATAAGACTACTTCAATTCCGAAATTCTTCTTAAAATGTCAGTCAAGGTTTCTTGTAGCAAAAATTGTTTTTACATTAATATTTTATATTGTCTAATTCTCACCCTAAAAATTAAACAGGTTGTTTTTGCTACTGGCTATATAGACAACATTTCAAAATACAATTAGAATCAATTAAATATATGAAATATGTAATATAAATACAATTACAATAAAACATTTTTTTAATAAATAAAAGTGGTAGGATATACAAAATACTTATTCGGATAAATATAAAAATATTAATAAATAAACATTCTTTTTTTTTCTCATTTATTTTAAATAAAACGTGTAATTTAAATCATTATATATATATATATTTACATTATATTAAATTATTATTTAAAATACATTATACATTATTATTTAAAATAAATAAATATAATGTAAAAAATATATAATATAAAAAATTAGAAAAAGAATGTTTATTTATTCATATTTTTATATTTATCTGAATATATATATTTTATTTTATTTTATTTTATTTAATAAATTTATTAAATAAATTTATTAAAAAAATTATTAATAAATTTTATTTATTAATTTATTCAGCCATATATATATTACACAATACTTATAAAATAAATATAAAAAAGAAATACAATTTAAACTCATCAATAAACAGTTATTTTTTAAATAAATAAATAGGAATCTTACACCAAAATCAGTTGCTGAATAAGTGTTAATAAGTAAATGTAGCCAGTCAAATGGTAGCATACACAGTTGTCAATGAGCCATATTTGCAGCACAGTGTTTATAAATGGTCCAGGTTGACCGCTGTCCTGTGAATGTCAATGAATGGCAACATTTTTTTATGAAAAGAACAAGAGAAATCCTGTTTCTATGATCCGACCTCATAAAGGTGTGGGGCACCAGAGTCACGTAGAGCTTGAATGACAGACGTTTGTCCTTAAGTAATTTTACAACACACATAAATCAAGTTTACTGAGAAAGTCACCAAAGTCATAAAGGATTCTTGCGTGCGGTTCTGTCTCTATCCTAACAGTGAGTCGAGGAACCAATGAGGCTTCTCGTTAACGGAAACATCTCATCGGATCCATGTTGCACTGCAGCCGCTGTCATATTTACATGTACAGTGATGGGTAATGATGCTTGAAAAAACACAATCGTGAATGATTATTGCTGGAGGCTCCTTCTCATTCCTGTCATGAAATGTGATCACAGCACTGAAATATGAGATGATATATTCACAGGGCCTAAAACTCACTTTTTGGCGCACCTGCCGTTTATGCAGTTATGACACCAAAATTTTAGATACCAGTTAAAAGTCACAATTTCTCTATTCCTATTTCGATGACACAGCTAAAACTACCAGCCAGTTCTTAGTGGTTTTAGTGTGTTGCAACAGTGTTCTAGGTGGTTGCCAAGGAGTTGCTATGCAGTTGCAACAGTGTTCTAGGTGGTTGCCAAGATGTTGCTATGCAGTTGCTATGCGGTTGTAGGTCGTTACCAGGGTTTCTATGTGGTTGTGAGAATGTTTTGGGTGGTTTGAATTCCTCTGTGGTTGCTAGTGTGTTGTGGGTGGTTGTCAGGGTGTTGTTATATGGTTGTTATGGTTGCTATGGTGAGCTGGGTGATTGATAAAATGCTACTATGTGGTTGCGAAAATGTTCTTAGTGATTTGACCATGTTGCTATGCAGTTGCAACAGTGTTCTAGGTGGTTGCCAAGGTGTTGCTATGTGGTTGTTAGGGTGTTCCAGGTTGAGACCCTGGCATTTCCCTGTAGTTGCTAGTGTGTTGTGGGTGGTTGTCAGGGTGTTGTTATATGGTTGCTATGGTGAGCTGGGTGATTAGTAACACACTACTATGTGGCTGCAAAAATGTTCTTAGTGATTTGACCATGTTGCTATGCAGTTGCAACAGTGTTCTAGGTGGTTGCCAAGGTGTTGCTATGCAGTTGCTATGTGGTTGTAGGTCGTTGCCAGGGTTTCTATGTGGTTGTGAGAATGTTTTAGGTGGTTTGAATTCCTCTGTGGTTGCTAGTGTGTTGTGGGTAATTGTCAGAGTGTTGTTATATGGTTGTTATGTTTGTGAGCTGGGTGATTGGTAACACACTATTTTGTGGTTGCGAAAATGTTCTTAGTGATTTGACTATGTTGCTATGCAGTTGCAACAGTGTTCTAGGTGGTTGCCAAGGTGTTGCTATGCAGTTGCTATGCGGTTGTAGGTCGTTGCCAGGGTTTCTATGTGGTTGTAAGAATGTTTTAGGTGGTTTGAATTCCGCTGTGGTTGCTAGTGTGTTGAGGGTATGTTGTTATATGGTTGTTATGGTTGCTATGGTGAGCTGGGTGATTGATAACATGCTACTATGTGGTAGCGAAAAAGTTCTTAGTGATTTGACCATGTTGCTATGCAGTTGCAACAGTGTTCTAGGTGGTTGCCAAGGTGTTGCTATGTGTTTGTTAGGGTGTTCCAGGTTGAGACCCTGGCATTTCCTTGTAGTTGCTAGTGTGTTGTGGGTGGTTGTCAGGGTGTTGTTATATGGTTGCTATGGTGAGCTGGGTGATTAATAACACACTACTATGTGGTTGCGAAAATGTTCTTAGTGATTTTAACATGTTGCTATGCAGGTGGTTGCCAGGGTTTCTATGTGGTTGTTAGGGTGTTCTAAGCGGTTGCCATGGTGTTCCTTTGCAGTGATTTGAATGGCTGCTTTGTCTTTGCATGCAAATACGAGTAATAATGAATGTTAATCCAACAGAAAACATGAAGAGTATAACATGATACAGCATTTTTATTTCACACCACCGAACTTCACTAGTCTACACCAAAGCGAGCTTCCCTCTGTGAACAGAATGCACAATGACACTGCAGTGCCTTTTCCCAGATTAAGATTCGAGGGAAAACCGAGACAGAACAGGACAGGACAATTAGCAAAGGGAATAATGAGACGGGTCTATAGCAGACAAGAGCTCTAGCCTGTTTTGAGTTACACACATGCAGTCATATAACCTTTAGACGAGTGAAGGATAGTCAAAAATAGATTCAGGCATGTAGAGAACGATGCATACTGAACAGTCGGATGTATGTCCTCCATATACAGTAGAAGCAGCAACTAACTGCCCTTCTCATGATGTAATACACTTAAAGGGACAGATCATCCAAAAATATAATAATAATTGGCACTGTGGAGCTTTAAAAATGACAAAAAGCACCATTAAAGTATCATATCTATCAGTATGTAATGACTCTGTTCATCACACAAAGCTATAATATGACTATGAAAGCGGTAGAAGGAGAAAACTCAAAAGAACATTTCCTTCAAACCTGTTCCTGAAGGAACTTTGTGCACTTTGGACTGATTGCAGTCTCTTTAATGTTGCATGAAATGCGCTCACTCAAATGCCTTTCACCTGGAAGATGCAGTGCCATCAGACTGTGCCAAAGCCTTCGCTCCGGAGCCGAGTTTGAGCTCGACCTTCAGTGGTCTGCGAATCAGCATGCCGACTGCTAGGAGAAGAGCCTCAAGGCAGTGACAGCTCTGTGTAAATCAACCAATAGCACTGAAACACACACACTTTAGGCAACGAGCGACATTGGGAAAGCATTCTAGTATACAACTCTTACTATTATTGCAATATGCACAGTACAGTATATTGTGTAAATGTTCTGCATGCATGGAAATTACAGATGGTCTACTGCATGCACAATGCATGGAATACAATATCCAATTTCTAGTGTGACAAATGACTTATACGATAATATAATGACTTATACAGTGTAAAAAAAAATTAATAAAAAAAAGATTATTGGAGTAAATACTATCTTCTTCAAAATGTCATGCTTAATTCACTGTTACTTGCCTTTAGTTCTGAAATTTACTAGCAATCTCTGAGTGAAAACTGTTTCAACATTAATTGTAAAAAATATTTTTTATATATATTTATAACAATTTTATATATTTAATTTTAAATATTTAAAAATATTTAGAATGTTAAAAATGAAAAAAACTTCCTATTTGAGTGATTATTTGATCAGGTTGCCAAAGGTTATGATTTTTAATATAAATAAAATAAAAAAAATGCACCTTTTATGCAACTGTCTGATTTAAACAGTCAATATTGCGTCGTGTGACAACAGTTTTAAATGTTTGTCGTTGCATATGCATACTGTATATTAATATAATGACTTATACAGTGTAAAAAAATTAAATAAAAAGATTATTGGAGTAAATACTATTTCAGTCTTTCTACTTTAAAATGTCATGCTTAATTCACTGTGTTACTTGCCATTAGTTCTGAAATTTACTAGCAATCTCTGAGTGAAAACTGTTTCAACATAATATTTTTTAATTGTAAAAAAATATTTTTTAGATATTTATAACATTTTTAAATATTTAGAATGTTAAAAATGAAAAACTTCCTATTTGAGTGATTATTTGATCAGGTTGCCAAAGGTTATGATTTATATATATATATATATATATATATATATATATATATATATATATATATATATATATATATATATATATTAACAACTACAACAAAGATTAAAAATGCACCTTTTATGATGCAAAACAGTCAATATTGTGTCATGTGACAACAGTTTTAAATG
Source organism: Squalius cephalus (assembly GCF_949319135.1). Taxonomy (NCBI): domain Eukaryota; kingdom Metazoa; phylum Chordata; class Actinopteri; order Cypriniformes; family Leuciscidae; genus Squalius; species Squalius cephalus. The sequence continues at coordinate 53,027,630 of NC_137125.1, forward strand.
TTTGCCGTTGCATATGCATACTGTATTACTGCTTCAAATACTAAACATACACTAAACAGTGTACAGTATGCTGTTTCATTCAAGCTCAGAGTGAACAGGTGTGATACTGTCACACTTTTATTAGCCAGTTTTAAACAGGAGGTTTGGAGACCCCTAGGGGCACATGACGGTACTGCAGGGGGTCTGTGGGCTGATTAATAATAAATAAATAAATGAATAGCCTATATATCTCTGAGTATCTCTGTTTATCAGTGTGAGGGATCATAGGTCATAACTGCAGCTGTAAGTGAAGTAAATGAACGTCGGTGTTGTTAAGACGCCTCGTATTGTTGACGTAAATTGGCCGTGAGGCTGCGAGCGCAGGATGGCTTGTGTGTTAATTGAATGTGTAATCCATTTGCTGCCTCAGACTGCAGAAATAAAGCTATCTGGCACAACTCCTGCCTCTCAGAGACAGATTACAGTGGAGACTAGGGGAGAAAAGGTCGACTGTCAGAGGAGTAGCAGACGCCCGAGAGAAGAGAGAGAAACAAAAGCTGAAAAGAAAAGAATAATCCATTTAGTATAGCATGCTAAATATGCTTGGAATGGCTTATACAATGCCCATGTTAAAGTTTAATATAAAACTATAAGGTAACACTTTATTTTAAGGTGATCCAGTTACACGTTACTACATAATAGTAATAAATTATGCATAATTACAACTAACTAACCCTAAACTCTATAATAAATCCATAGTTAATTAATATTATTCAGTACTTATTTGAGTCAGTACAATGTAAGTACGTCACCTTAAAATAAAAGTGTAACCAGCTATAAAAAAATCAATAAATATATTATAAATAAATAACATAAAATTGGTGCTAAAATGCTAGCCATATTCCTTATTCATGTCAATAGCAGTTTGAGTTTGTTCTGATTAAGGTGTGAATATTAATGTTTTCTGCCTCCCTAGTCTCATTGCTTTAATTTTTTTCATGATGTAGAATTATAAAAGTGTTCGCATAACAGTGCTACGCATCTCTACACACATTCAAATTACTCGTGAGATATGTATTTACATAAGACACGCTGCTTTTGATGTCTTAGGCTGCCATCTAGTGTCTCCGGGGGGTAAAAAGACTTTCAAGTGCAGATAAACAGAGCCACACACACACACACACACACACACACACAGATTTAGCCAGAGACACATCAGTCACGGACGAAAACGCGTTCAAATATAAATGAATGTCTCCCTCGAGTCATCCATGAAGGACGTGGACTTTTAGATCTGTGTGTGGATGAATAGTTTTGTGTTAGTGAATTATTCAGCTCAGGATGAATAACATCTACGCGCTGACTTTCAACCTACTGTACTCTGCTCCCGCAACCAGGGTGGGACGGAGATATTGATATAAGGAAACTTCCCAGTCCACCCAAACTCACTGAAACTACAATTTGCTGAAACTAAACTGCAAACATCGCTCGTCTCCCATGTTTAAACATCAACACTCTCAGAAAAAAAGGTACAAAAGCTGTCACTGGGACAGTACCCTTCAAAAGGGTACCAGTACCAATATGTACCTTTGGGACTAATATGCACTCTTTAGGTACAAAGGTGTACCTTTTGAAAAGGTACCGCCACAGTGACAGCTTTTGTACCTTTTTTTTCTGAGAGTGAAGACTGCTGATACTAATTTCACATACAAAGAGATGCATGATATGTACATATGGGCGACTTAAAGGTAGAGTAACAAAAATGTCCTAATGGCCAGTGCAAATGCTGAATATTGGTCATAAAAATGTTTTTTTTTTGTTTGTGCAAGTAAATTAGATTGACGATATATTCAGATTTCAGTGATAGGCTATATAAAATTATATATCGTGGTGTTTTAATCATGGCTGTGATAAGAAAAATGTAATTTAAACACATATAGATTTCTGCTAAATCATCTTTTAGGAGTGCACTAGCAATATAGATGGCCTGAAAAGTCAACATACATGAACTAAAAACCAACTCCAGTTTTCATTTTACAGTATCGGATTGGCTGTGTCTTTGGTGGGCGGGGTTTTAAAGGGATACTTCACTGATTAGCATTAAGCTTTGAATCAGTAGAAACCCGGTAGTATTTTCGAGTGACCGTGCTTCCCTCCCTCATGTCCCCCTGAGACGAGAGATTTCTGTATTGTGTGTCTGGAAAAAAACCTCAGATGACGCAAAAATCTTCATTTAGCTCATCAGAGGCTCTTTTGTCCAGAGGCGAGAGACTCCAGCCAGTAGGAGGAGCTCGTCCCGCATGTGTTCAACCCGCCCATAGGGGGATCTCACCATAAAACACCATCTTTTCAGTTTCGAGTCGACTAGTAGCCTAGCTGTATCATTTCTCCCGATACTGCCCTCTGTAACCGGGAGGCGTGGCTTGGGAGTGGCCTCGTAGGGCAGCGAAGCAAGTGCATTCTGGGAGTTGTAGTCTTTCATCCACATGAGCCAAAAATACATTTTCTGGCTTTTCTCAGTCTAGAAGGCACCAACTTCTAAAATAATTTCACATTATACTACATAAATGACCCAATTTAAATACACATTCATCTTTCCAGCGGTGAAATATCCCTTTAAATAAAATGCACGTGATCAAAGGTCTAAACTGCATTGGCTGAGTCTGGCTACAGTTGCAACAACAACTTTAAAACAAAGTTAACCTACAGCTGACCACTTGGTGGCGTTGTTGTCTTTGTCAAATATGCTTACATTACATCTGTGCAAATGCTTTGGCAAAATGACACTTCTTAAGTAGAAATTGCTGTCACAAATTGCTGCTCTTTTAATATACGTATCAAGCAATTATAATGCACCACACCAACCCATGTTGCATTGTTAGCAAATCTATAAAAGGCATGCCGTTTGAAAATATCCCGAGCAGTTTTTGATGGTTTGGAAATATGTGTAACAGAGGTGGAGCATTTATGACTGAGGAGTTTTGTTACACTCCTCCTATGAATGCTTCAATCATATCAGACGTCTCACAGTGGACACTGGGAAAGCAACTACTGGACAACTAGTTACATAGGAAAGCTGGAGAAGATCAAGTCGATCTGGGAGGCTGAAGACGACAGCACGATGCAATTAGTTGATGTGAAGCTAGAGAAACACACGGAGAGCAGGACATCCACAAACAGCTCAAAGTTTCTGTCGCACTCGATCGAGGAAATACTGAAAAAACCTTCCAGTTTGACAGTGCGACCGGACAGAACAGACAAGAAGCTTAAAACATCTGGATGTACACAGACCAAGACAAAGCCGGACGCTCCTAAAATCAGCCAATGCACAGGTGTCTTTATATTATTATTGTCAACTAATATTACGCTTATAGCTTGTGTATAAGAAAAATAAGTAACATTTTATTTTAGTGTCCTTGTACTACATACTTATAGTAATAACAGTAAATTATGCATAATTACATGCAACTAACCCTCAACCAAATCCTACTCCTAATCTGAGTAACAAAGTTTGTGAATAGTAAACTAATTTTTACAAGAAATTGACATTAAGTTAGTTCGAACAACTATTAGTCTTTACAGTGTAAAAGATCTGCTGGTAACAGTGTTGAAATATCTTGTAACTTTTTATTTTGTAGTGTCCTTGTTGAATATGTTACATATATTTACCATAGTAATAACAGTAAATTATTAATGCAACTAACCCTCAACCAAATCCTAATCCTCTAACCCTATAGTACATGTAGTTGCTTATTAATACTCAGAACTTAAATATATAATTACACTGTAACAATTACACCTTAAAGTAAAGGGTTACACTTTATTTTAAGGTGTCATTGTTACAGTGTAATTATATATTTAAGTACTGTGTAATATTATTTAACTACATGTACTTACTGTAGGATTAGGATTTGGTTGAGGGTTAGTTGCATGTAATTATGCATAATTGACTGTTACTATGATAAGTACATGTAACATGTAACAAGGACACTATAAAATAAAGTGTAACTGAAAAATATACAATCTGTTTAACCCAATAAGAGGATTTGCAGCAATTTTTTGAATACATTTGTGATGGTGCAGCTCGCGGGTCCGGTCACAGACGGGTGCGGACCACATTCACAGTGTCCCAGCTGGAGGAGCTGGAGAGAGTCTTCCAGGAAACACACTATCCTGACGTTCACACCAGAGACCGGGTCGCCTGTCGAACGCAGCTCTCGGAGGGACGAGTACAGGTACACCGTCCGAAACAGAGGAAAACACACGCAATAATCCCAACCAGTGCTTCCTTTCGTTAAAATATGGAGATTTTACTATGCATATAAGGAAGAAATGTATCATTTTATTTGCTGTAACTCAACAAAAAATTAATCTTTATTTTAATCACCTTTTAGCTTTTTGGATTTGTCTAAGTAATTCTGTGGTGCGATAAACGAATTTATATCAAAGTACAAATATTGAGCTATGAATAATATATTATAATATAATATAATATAATATAACAATCTAATATAATATAATTAATATAATATTAACATGTCAGTATTTGTACCTTTATATAGGCTATATACAATTTAAGTATGTATTTTGTATATACTTTGAGAGACTACATAAAATATTGTACTTAACACTATAATTAATCTATAATTTCAGCTATAATATAATATAATATACATAGTATGGATATTAAGTGGAATTGAAGAAGTATATGTGTGTCATGTGCTGTTGTTAAACAATTTATTTTGATATAACACCATTGGTTTCTGGTTCAGATGTGATTGGTTCATGTTAAACTGACTTGAAACAGTTACTCTTTCACTTAACTTGAAATAACATGTTTCAATCAAGTAACCCAATCAAACGGGAATTTCACTTCCCATCATGCTTTGCAAAGGGGCTGAACTGGGAGAGTAAATGTTGAAATAAAGTGTTATTTTATGCATTTTTTTGTTTGTTTTTTTTAGCAAGATGAGAAAATTGTTAGAAACCCGCTAACAAAATTTTTAATTGCTTTAATAAGCAAACACTATGGTAGTACTCTGGATGAAACCAGCATAACTTCTGGACTAACAAAGTGTGTAAAGAAAAGTTATATTCAGTTTGTTGTTCATTTAAATCACAAGACTAAACCAGAAGCATTAAATTAAGTTAAACTAAAACTACTCTTTCAAGTTAAATGGACATCATTGATTCGAGTTAGTTGTACATGGTTGATTCTTTTGGGGTTTACTTGTTTCAATCAAGTGGATCCACGGTCCATGATTGAATCATGTTCAGCCAAAGGGTGATTTTTTTAGAGCATAATATGAAAATAGTTGTTTTTCATATTTGTTTAGATCTGGTTCCAGAACCGACGGGCGAAGTGGAGGCGCAGTGAAGCTAAAGCCGCGCACAGACCGTTAGCAGTGTTGAGAGATACAAAACACACTCACCACCTCCTGCCTCCCGTCCTCTATGTCCCGGTAAATACTTTCATTCACATCCATCCATGAGCGGAGACCTTTGAGCCAAATTACTGATGTCCCAAGAGAGAAAAAGCAAAAGGATAGCATAAATACACTGTAAAAAGTGAACAGTTGGATTTTACTGAAACAGAAAGAAATGAAGTTTTCTCAACTTAAATTATTACGGTTTTCATGATAAAACATGATAATTTAAGTTGAGAAAACTTATTTTCTTTAGGTGTTACCAATTGAAGTAATTTTTTTAAGTTGATCCAACTATTCACTTTTTACAGTGTAACTTACCTTTAACTTTATGAACAAAGTTAACTAAATAACTTTAATTTAGCTAATATTTTTAATAAAATCCTGAAAAAAAAATGTGTGTTGGATTTACATGATTTAATAGTGTACATCGCTTCCACATGAATCAATTAAGTTAAACGAACATAATTTATGTAACTTCAACATCATGGAATTAAGTCATTTTAAATTACCCAATTAAGTAGTCTCAAACTGAATTATATAAGGCTCCCTGATATGATTCAGGTATTCAAATTCATATATTCATTCATCCAATTAGACTTTATCGTTAGTGTCGCACTGAATAGATAGATTATAGCTAGCTATTAGCTAGCAATAGCACTTAAATGCTACGATTTACATTCTCCTTCAGCCAGAGTAGTTAAACCTAGCATTATAAGTCCACAACCTTATAAATGGTTCTAATAATTCCAATGTAATTGAACATTAAACACAATTACACACTATCAAGTCTTCCCCTTTTCTCATTTTCTCAAAAACACGTAAAATAACACTTAATTTCAACATTTATTCTCTCCTAATTCAGCCATATGCAAAGCATGCTGGGAACTTAACAAGCACCGCCCAGTTTCAGTTAATGCAACACAAATCATTCATGTAATCCAACACAAACGGATTAAGTAAACTTAAGTTTTACATATATTTAAGCAGATTGAACACAATCAAATTAGGTTAGGACATATTGTATTGACATGGTGTGTCATTTTTAATTAAGCAATGTGAACAAGCAGCAAAAATCATTTTTTGTTCTCTGTACACTTGAACCCGAAGGTCTTGATTAGCTGATTCAGGTGTTTTGTTAGAGCTCGGACTCAAATATTAGTGCATTTATTAGATGACATAAGATTTGAGATATTAAACTTAATATTTAATTCAGAGCCATTTAAATTCCAGCCACTTGCAAAATCATTTGCTTGAGAAAATTTAACTTAAAATCTAACTAACATCCCACACTGTTTATTAAAAGATCATGTCGACATGAAATGATAATTCACCATATCTATTTTGCAAATGCATGTTATAGATCTGTGCATTCGTTTCTTTTTTTAACAAATGTTTTGACCTTGTAATAAAAACCAGACCTTCTGGTGAAAACGTCAGATTGATGTATGACTTCATCATTCGGTGCGCTTAAACTCCGCCCCTCCGCTTATGAGTGCCACGCCCACATCTCAACATCCAATCAACAACCAATGCACCAAGTCCCCGCCCTACTTTTTTTCCCTTTTCGATAATCCTGTTATACACAAATGCACATCACAATATGGAAAAAGATCAGTTGCTACTTCAGTTTCATTGCAACTTTATGCTAAAAATGAGTTTGCAAGAAGCTAAAATTTCTGTTTCTTGTTGTTTTTTTTCAATTCCAGTGCCGGAGCTTTCACCAGAAGTTCTGGCTGCCGGAGTCAATCTGTCCTCCCATTGGCTCTCCTGAATATCATCGTTCATACTTTTGACCTTTCATAGGTCTTCCACCATTCACACTCAACTTAAGAGACATTTTCAGCTTCAGTGTTATGAAGATCAAGGCCATTTTGGATCTATTCTTTCCTTTTGGATTAAAAGCACATGTTTTCCACACTGGTGTATAAGCATGACTGTATTATGTGTTTTTGTATATAAAATGTATTTAAAAAAAAAGAAATCATACGTGAAGTGATGAACGTGTGGCAAGTTGTAAATCAATTTCCTTATCTCATCACAATAAAACCCTGATAAAACCACTAAGTTAATAATAGGCCTATCATTTGTGACACAGCACTCACCGGCTGAACTGAGAGATTTCCAGAAGATGAAAGATGAGATCTCATTCCCAGAGGTCTGAAGACGATCATTATTCATTCTTGAGAAAATGGCAAAAGGAAAAGTTCAGGTGAATCAATGCTGTTTTCTGACAAATATGACATCTATAATTCAAGTTCACATCCAGTGGCATTATACTCAGCAAACAAAAATATATTCTAAGTTTTGCCAATGTTCCCATTAAGTTATTGGGAATTATATTGACTGAATGCGATCTGGATGTTCAAAATGTCCTGTTTTTAAAGCTGCAGTCCGTAACTTTTTGGGTGGTAAAAAATTATCCAAAATAAATTTGAGCAAGTACATAACCAGCCAGTGTTCAAAACTCTCTGCTTGCCGTAGCTCGACTCAAAACGGTAAGCTTGTAATAATGTTTTTAACTCCAGCGGTACTGGTGGATTTCTGCGGGAAATTTGAGCATGCGTCATTACATCACATCTGTCCACATAAAGAAGAGTCTCGGCTAGAAGGCTATGAGTGTGAGGATGCTGGAGGTGGAGATTTATAGCCTTTTCTCACGGCAATTGATATAATTAAACTTATCAATTTGATGGCGGATCCAGAAAGGTTCAAACGACAATAACCAGTGACAACTGTAGATTCACCCGTTGTAAAACGCCAAAGACTTCGGACTTCGGAGTGGCTACAGAAAAAAAGAGACTGCAACCGGCCCATGCGAAAACAAGGATAATATCGGAAGGGCATTAAATGTAGTCACGCAATGCTTATGTTGTTAACATTAACAATTTGAGAACAGAGTATAATTTGCACAGTTTGACGTGATATGATAAGCGATCGTTAGATTTAATCAGCTCGATAGTTGGTCAGAACAAAAGTGGATGTTACTTACTTGTTCAGATGACATTTTCCGGTGAAAATTCTTATGTTGGTCATAACTCCAAAAAGTAGAATCTGTGATTGCGAATGCCAGGATCCACACCGACGAGGCGACTGACAGCCACACATTCTCCTCAAAACATCGGATTCACAACTGCAATTGCAGATTTTGAACAGAGATGGCGACAAAGAGGAAAAACTACAGACTGCAGCTTTAAAATGTTATTCTTCCTTGGTTATTTGAACGTTATACAAACATTCCACTTTAGAATTTTTCAAACATTATTGGAATGTTACATTCAAACGTTCTCTGAATGTTCTGAAACAAATTGCAACATTTAAAAACGCTAGAACATCCAACTGAAAAAACGTTCCATGAACAACGTATAAATAACATTATTCTATTTCTAAACGTTCTATTTACGCCACTGGAAGAATGTGTGTTTATAACATTAAGAGTATGTGTTTGGGTTTAATTAAACAACTTAAATATGTATTTAACTAATTGTTCATCACAAGTGTTCTATTAAACAGCATCATGATGTTATATTCGCCCTCCAAGAGATAAACTGTAAACTTGAATGGATATGGTGCCATAAATGAATTTTGTTGTCGAAATGTCTAATTATCACTGAATTGGTTTATTGTCTCTTAAACCATAAAGTTGGGCCTTATCTTAATTTGAGTTCACAGGCAGGTCAGGATGGGTTGAGAGGGCAAACGCAAGGGTGACTGCAGGGTGAATGCTGAAGGAAAACACACGACAGATAACAGCAAACAAGCTGAACTAAAATCAAACCCAAGCATAGAGTAATCTCAGGGCTGATTCGTTATGAACATGTTTTTCAGTTTGAAGGATAGAATTCACAACATCTTGAATAGAAATTAACATACTGTACAAAAGCACTCCTAGTGTACACAAATCCTGATAGTTTCTGACATACTGCTACTGTATTGCACTTTAATAAGACGAACTGTTCTGAAGAATTCAAATCACTTGGTTTCTTTTAAAGTCTGTTTGCGTTCTGTATATGAATACATTTGTGTGGTGCATATAAAAACAAATGTGTCCTACAGAATAATGAACTCGAGCACAACCATGCCTCGTAAAATTGTAAAATACATGTATCTTCTTATTGGACTTTGAGTTTGATGTAATTTGTGTGCTATGATTTCATTTATGACATGTTGATTCATGTTGCGTGTAATCAATCTGAGCTGGAATATTTTCTGTACATGAATAAGTTACACATGTTTTGGAAGCTTGTTTCTGCCCTGGAAAAAAAAGAAGGTAATTTCAACTTTTTTACTCACAATTCAGACTTTTTTCAGTCAGAACTGTGAGGAAAAAACATGTATTTTCATAGGTTACATTATGTGAAATTTGTGGGAGTCTTATTGTAAAGATGACATTTATTGCAATAATTTAACAAAGTCATGTTAAAACATTCCTGTTTGTACCTGACGGACACTGAAATAGATGCGGAGAGAAATCAGTTTCTGATAAAGGGGGCGAGCACGTACTTTCATTTTGTGCGTTCGCATTTACCCGGAGGACGGCGTTCTGGAGGGATAGGAAACAAGTACAAAAACAACAAAAGGGTGTTTCAAAGAACAGGGCTGTGTCCAAAATCGCCCCCTATACCCTTAAATGGGGCACGTTTTGAGGGAACAGCCATTTGTAGTGTCCGAAACCATAGTGGAAGGAAGTTAACAAGTGCAAATTGTTTAATTAAGGTTAAATAGTTTCAATGACAGAGTTCAAGATAAATGTTTTCATTACTACTGGAGCTGCCAGCTTGCTCAATTTCAAATAATTATTAAAGGGACATTTCACCGCTGGAAAGATGAATGTGTATTTAAACTGGGTCATTTATGTAATAGAAATGTGAAGTTATTTTAGAAGTTGGTGCCTTCTAGACCGAGAAAAGCCTGAAAATGTATTTTTGGCTCATGTGGATGAAAAACTACATTTCCCAGAATGCACTTGCTTCGCTGCTCTACGAGGCCACTCCCAAGCCACGCCTCCCAGTTACAGAGGGCAGTATCGGAAGAAATGATACAACTAGGCTACTAGTCGACTCAAAACTGAAAAGAGGCGTTTTATGGTGAGATCCCCCTATCGAGCTGGTAAGTCCCGCCCATCCGTAAAACCCCACTGGACCTCTAGATTGAAAAATCAATGCAAGTGAATGTGAGAAAATAATTATTTTCTGGTCCCGTTTGAATTGTGCCATGAATGTGAACATATGTTGTCTATGAATTTTTTATATAATTTTTCATGTTACGAGTTTGACAGTATATTGTACGATTCTTTGGCTAGCAGTTGTGGACATAACGAGAAAGACTACATGTCGCCTATGTGACGTCACCCCATAACACATTTTCCCTCCACTTGTCAAATCACGGTGCTAATGCTGCGATAATCTATGGAGACAGATCGAGATACCTGTGTGTTTTGTACCCAAATGTCACCATTCAAACCAAATGGGCTGTTCTTTCTTCAGATTCCCGTCTGAAAGCAGCGAAGAGTTGTAGTCCACAAAGTGCTCTCACACAAAATCTAACCGTATCAAACTTCTACCCGCTAAATTGTAGCATTCTTCACAAAAATTCACTGACAACATATGTTCACATTCATGGCAAAATTCAAACGGGACCAGAAAATAATTATTTTCTCACATTCACTTGCATTGACGATTTTTCAATCTAGAGGTCCAGTGGGGTTTTACGGATGGGCGGGACTTACCAGCTCAATGGGCGGGTTGAAGACATGCGGAACGAGCTCCTCCTACTGGCTGGAGTCTCTCGCCTCTGGACAAAAGAGCCTCTGATGAGCTAAATTATGATTTTTGCGTCATCTGAGGGTTTTTTTCAAAACACACAATACAGAAATCTCTCGTCTCAGGGGGACATGAGGGAGGGAAGCACGGTCACTCGAAAATATTACCGGGTTTCTACTGATTCAAAGCTTAATGCTAATCTGTGAAGTATCCCTTTAAACAGCCAGCACAAACTATGCAAAAGCAGCAGCCCTTACAACACAACTCCGAAATTATTCACTATTCCCTACATTACTCCACTAGTACAGTCCACTTGAGGAACTGAAGAATGAAAGGGAGTGAGTGAATTCAGCCCCGGAAGGGCTGTCGCTTTGCGTTAGCTAAATAATAATTATTTGAGACTTAGCAAACTGGCAGCTCTAGTAGTATCTTGAATCTGTCATGGAAACTAGCATGTATAAACCTGAATTAAACTATTTAATAATCAATTAAAAGTAGGGCTGTCAAAAGATTAATCGCGATTAATCGCATCCAAAATAAAAGTTTGTGTTTACATAATATATGTGTGTGTACTGTGTATAATTATTTTGTATGTATAATTATTAAATACACACAAATGCATGTATATATTTAAGAAATATTTGCATACATATACTGTATATATATTTATATAGTTTATATTATATATAAATATTTTTTTTATATATAAATAACACATTTTTCTTACATATATACATGCATGTGTGTGTATTTATATATACAAATTTAATTATACACAGTACACACACATATATTATTAAAAACAAACTTTTATTTTGGATGCGATTAATCGTGATTAATCTTTTGACAGCCCTAATTAAAAGTAATTTATACCTATTTAAAGGAAATGCAGCTGTTTAATGTAGCCTATATGTTTTTCTGTGTTTCCCCCCACCCCTAACATTTTGGTTAAATGTACTCTTGTATAATTTGACTGGTTCCCCAAAAAATCAGACAAATGATTCAAAAGAATGATTCATTTGCGAATCGGAAATCACTACGTAGTTGAAGAGTGTAAAATGGTGGAAGTTAGCAAAATCAGGGAGAACATGGGTGCGTCTCAATCAGCTCCCTAGCTAGTGAATTAGTAGTCATAGTGTAGGCCTATACAAATCTGGGCACTGGTAAGAACCATGGCTCACTACACACACTTTGGGACCAGTGGCTGTGTTCAAAATCACCCCCTATACCCTTAAGTAGTGCACTATTGGAGGGAACAGCCATTTGTAGTGGTGTCCGAAACCATAGAGGACATTATCGAGTGCACTCATTCAATCCCACAATGCACCAGTGTGCTGTACAACCGATTTGCGCTCAAAGACTAGAGAATACCCAGAATGCACTGTGAGAATTGAGCGCCAAATGTATTCCTTGCGTCTCACCAGAAGATGGCGCCTGAATTATTCATCCATTCAATTTCCAAACCGCAGGTCTAATGTGGCTATAAATCTCAAACAGGTATAAATTCCTTTTAAATCGATTGTCAAATTGTTCAATTAAAGTTTTATTGTTTCCATGACAGAGTTCAAGATAAATCTTTTCATCATCGATTCTCCCTGGTTCTTGCGGTGCATTGTGGGATTTTTCAGAGAGCGAAGGTTTTCAGGTTTTGTTAATATTTTATGATACTCAACAGAACATATTGGCACAAAAATAGTGCAGGAACTACGGATTCATGTCCTTTGTGTTGTAGTGCGTTCACGACTTTCTGGCATTGCACCATCACACACTCGTTTATTTTTACTGCTGTAGCCTTACCTTGACATCTTTACTCTTCCAAATGTTCAACTTTTCACCTTCGTGTTTATCTGTGTTTACAGCCTCTCAGCAATGACGTGACATCCAGACTATCTCGGTCTTATCAGCGCACTTCTGACTACGGCAGAAAACCCGGTATTTAATTGGTCAATAGAGGATTAATCAATATTTCCTGACTGATAAAACGATGTTGGATCGGGTATTTCTGTGGAGGAAAAAAAAAACAACAAAAAAAAGTTACCATGGTGAACAGTGATTAATACTACCAGCACATTTGTGAATGCAGAGTTTTATTAATGTACTGCAAGATTATCAATGTTTAGGAGACGTCTGCCCTCTTGTGACATTTTTTGAGATTTTACTCTTCAGATAAATCAAAAACAAACAATCCTACGGCAAACGCTGAGTTTATGAATATTAATGAGGTAATGTGACGTTTCCCACTATACGCCTACGTGGTTGGCTGAAAGGCAGATAAATATTCAAATAAGGGCGCTGGCGATCTCAACGGACGTTTTTCACTGACTGTGATGGCGCGTGTTTATATATATTACATTTATTATCAAGTTTCTATATGTTTTTTTTTTTTTTTTTAACTGCGTACATTTATAACACACTTTGTATTTTATTACATTTGCATCAAATTAGAAAAAAATAGTTAACGCTGTAATATATATATAATTTTCTTTTATGATTTTTGTTTATTTATTTAACTTATATGAGCCTTGCTTAATACTTTTTTATATTTGTATTTATAAATGCCATTAGATGTACATTTTGAATTTTTTCTCTTGGTGTTCAAATTTTCTTTTCTTTTTTTTCCTTTCTAAAGCTCATGAATATGCATGACGTCACGGGACTGGGCGCTCCCGGAAGCTTGCATCGGGAAGGGCTGCTGCAAGATGGGCTGACGTCACAGCGGGAGGAGAGCCGAAGTGAGTTGAGCCACTTCTCTCTCCATCCTAGTGATGATGGCGTCCCAACACCCATGATCAAGCAGAAAAAGAGGAGGAAGAAAGAAAGGAAGAAAGAAAGCGAGGCCCCCCTTTTTTTCTGATCGCGATGTTTGATTTTCACTCGAAATGATTTAGGGTTACATTAATTCTTTTGTTGATAATATGTCCGTATCATTGACTTTGTATTGGAGGTTCGGGTAAGGTCCATCCATCCATCCGTTCATCTATCCATCCACCCAGCGCAGTGGAGGGCACGGGCCGGGCCGATGGCTGCCGGGGGAGGCGGGGGGGGATGCGGGGAGTCGGTGGATCATTACCGGGCGGAGGTGGAGCGTCTGACGCGCGAGCTTGCGGAGGCGAACCGGGAGAAGGTCCGGGCGGCGGAGTGCGGGCTCGCGGTGCTGGAGGAGAACCAGACCCTCAAACAACAGTATGCGGATCTGGAGACCGAGCAGGAGTCCCTCAGACTGGAGCTGGAGCATCTGCAGGAGGTACAGACGCCTCTCTCTCCTCTTATTCTGCACTTGTTCACTCTTTAAACAACAGGCCGGTGGTGTTTTATGTGTTTTAGACCAGAACGGAACACATTATATAGAGTAGGCTACAAATGAGTAGAGTAGAATATTGCCAACACTCTGGTGATAGAACATTGCCAAGAAATGTTATGTTATGTTACGTTATGTTATAGAATCGAATGGAATGGAATATTTCCAAAATTTATTAAGAACAGGGATAACATATATGTGTGTTATAGACCAGAACAGAATTATATAGAATACAAATGAGAACAACAAAGTAGAATAGAATATTGCCAAAACTCTGGTGATAGAACATTGCCACGAAATGTTATGTTATGTTATGTTACAGAATAGAATAGAATCGAATGGAATGGAATATTTCCAAAATTTAGTAAGAACAGGGATAACATAGACCAGAACAGAATTATATAGAATACAACTGAGAACAACAAAGTAGAATAGAATATTGCTAAAACGCATGTCACGATATGGAATAGAACATTGCCAAGAAATGTTATGTTATGGGATAGAATGGAATGGAATAGGATAGGATAGAATAGAATAGAATAGAATAGAATAGAATAGAATAGAATATTTCCAAAAATCAGTGATAACATACAAGATGTGTGTTACAGACTACAGAATATACAGTATGTATTTATGTATGTATATATATTGCCAGTCACCATTTTTTCCCATGTCTACTATTTTAACTACATGAAAATAACCACTAGTAGTATTGAATAAATTAACAAAGCAAACAAACAAAAGCAAAGCAATTATGTCCTGTATGTATATATATATATATATATATATATATATATATATATATATATATATATACACATTACATACACACACTCATACACATATATTCAAACTTTTATGTTAGATTAATTGCGATTAATCAGTTTGACAGCATATATATAATAAATATATAATGATGTACTGCATAAGCTCAAGACATTTTTTTGCAATATTTAGTTCTAATGATCTACTTTTCCCATTTGATTTCTCATCAGCTATCATAAAATATTTGCGTAAGCAAGAGATTTAGTTTTACAGCAGATGTAAACACGAGTGTCCCGGGACGTTTCAGATTCGCTGATGAGTCGCACACTAAATTACGTTCTCGACTGATGCATAAGGACATTCATTTTCATCCCACATTGCTTCCTCGTCTATATTCTCACAGCCAGTTTATCAGTATAGCGTATACTCTTGCTGACTGCAGTGGACTGCGCTGAAGGTTAGCACAGGCTGACGACTGCCAGCAAACACACGCACGGATAATAAGATTGAAGAGCGTGTGTGCTTCAGGAGTCCTCCATATGCACTTGAGTACAAAGACTGTCATTGAGATCCCCAAAAAACCTGAAGACAACAGTAAATCATGAAACAAAACTCTAGGTTTATGATTATTTTTTTTAAGTTTTGTTAGTTTCGTGTGTGTGTTGGAGGTGATATAGATGACTGAATTGGCCGTTTCAGTTCTCCATTAAACCTCAATGAACTGTATTGATTGTTGTTTAACAGATCAGAGGTCTGCGCTGGAATAATTGGTCACACAAATTTGGCATTTAGTGATGTTCTTCCGTGTCATCTATATGATAATGTGCCAGAGTTGTGCGGACTGGGAGAACGGCCATCGATAAACCTCAAAGGATAGTAAAGTGTCCATCAAATGCCTAATGTTTTTCAAATACTAGGTATTCGCACATATTACTCTGTCGGCGTACTGTTTTTCATATACTATATGGGAAGCATTACATTTTCAGACGCAGTGTATATTTTTTTTAATTCTTTTCAGTATTGAAAGAAGTAGTGAGTATAGAAGTAGAAGTAAATTGTAAGTAAGCATTTAAATGTACTATCAGCATTTCTCTCCCTTTATCCACCATCTTGAATGGATTGTTGCTTTATCTGCAAGTACACACACACACACACACACACACACACACACACACAAACACACACACACACACACACATATATATATGGTGCCTCAAAACACTGCTTAGGCATGTAGCAGCTCATGTTTTGATTTTATATTGTCATTATTCCTGATATAATTGCTTGTAATATGCATTTTATTGGTAATTATCTGTCTTTCCCGGGCGTATGAAATAGTAATGGTAATCTGAGGCATGCCAGATGATGATGGCATCTGCTGATATATTATTCATAAATGTCTATTTCTGACTTTCAAGACTCCCCATCGCCCTGCTCAGATTGGCTGCTACTATAACGTGAAACTGGGAAATAGCAAAAAATATAATTATAAACAAAATTATTTGTGATAAACGAGGAGATAAATATATATAATAACAATCACATAAAAAAAGTTAGTTAACACTTCATTTTACAGTGTCGTTGTTACGTTACGCATAAATTATGCATAATTACATGCAATTAACCCTAAACCAAACCCTCATCCTAATTCTAACCCTATAGTAAGTACATGTAGTTAATTATTATTACTCAGTACTTAAATATATAATTACACTGTAATACTGACACCTTAAAATAAAGTGTAACCCTTTATTTTAAGGTGACACAGTTACGTTACTACATGTACTTACTATAGTAATAATAACAGTAAATTAGGCATAATTAACCCTCAACCAAACCCTAACTCTATAATAAGTACATGTAGTTAATTAATATTACTCTTATTTGAGTAAGTAAGTACAATGTAATTACATCACCTTAAAATTATTTTAATTTTGATTATATTATTTTAATGTGTCATTGTTACAGTGTAATTATATATTTAAGTACTGAGTAATATTATTTAACTACATATAGGGTTAGGGTAGGATTAGGGTTTGGTTAAGGGGTTATTTGCATGTAATTATGCATAATTTACTGTTATTACTACGGTAAGTACATGTAACATATGTAACAAGGACACTGTAAAATAAAGTGTTACCAAATAGTGTAACCAAAAGTTATATACAGTTTGGCTTTCTGTTTTGCAAAAGCTTGTTTCCCAAAGTCTTTGTTTGTGTTTCCTTGGCAAACCCACAAACCCGTGAGCTGAGAAGCGTCCCGGAGTCTAATGAGACCGTCCCAAGAATTCCTATTACAATCAGCCATTCATTACAATCACCGCTATTATAAGCATTTCAAACGCTGTTTTATAGTTGTTTACTTGAATTCCTCTGCCTTTAGCCATCATTCAGAGCGAATCTCTTACAGTCTTTCTTAATAAACAAGCAAAATTGACTGTTTATTGGCTGGTTCCCGTAACCTGCATTTGCAATATTGGCAGAATGTGTATCAGTTTCTGTTGTGGCTTGTAATCTGCCAAATTAAAGTGCAGCAGTTGTTCCTTAAATATCACAAATACAAGCAAAACCGACTCAGATGTCACTTACTCTTATGTTAGAGAGTCTGGTGTCGTCTCCATCGCAGATATAAAGCCATTCTTCAGGATGACTAGTGAGTGTTTTTCACCCCGACTGAGAGAGTAAGTCTTGCGAAGGCTTTGAGGATTGAGTCTGTCTCAGAGCGATAACGCTTTGGGATATTTGAGGCTGTATTTTATTCCCGGGGGAAAACAGGCAGTGGTTGCACATCTACAGTACATTTCCATGAGAAATATATTAAGAATGAGTTTAATTGTTTTCTTGTTGTGATGCCTTTGTGCATGGATGTTTTTGGATGATTATTTAATACGTTTGATTGCTGTATCAAGGTGACTGTAAAATGGTTTCTTATTTGCTGTCGATGAGATGCTTGGGCTCGTAGATCTGCATTTGCTGAGTGCTGATTGGTGGTAATATGCTTTAATGGGGTGGTTGATTATGATTTGACTTTTCTAACTTTAGTTAGTGTGTAATGTTGCTGTTTGAGCATAAACAACATCTGCAAAGTTACGACGCTCAAAGTTCAAAGCAAAGGGAGATATTTGCTTTTAAAGAAATCGCTTTTTAAGGACGTTTACAACAAACGGCTGGTAGAGACTACACGACATTAGTGACATCACCAACCCTGGAATTTACATAAACCCCGCCCCCTGAACACAATTTATAGATTATCAAGACAGAATATGCTAATCAATGACTAGAAGATAGTTAACTACACATCAGCTACATAAATTCATCAACTAAGCATTCAGAAATGTCCTGTTGCTTCTACATGTTGTCACTTCTTCTTGAGTCTCTCCATCATTGTCTGACTCCGGTCTGAACATAAAAGGCTAAAAGTTTTTGAAATTTTCAGTGCATGTGTGTGTGTGTGAGGTAAAAGGACACGAGCTCTTGAAGCTCCGCCCCCTGTGCCGGGAGCAGCAGCTCATTTGCATTTAAAGGAACAGACACAAAACGGTGTGTTTTTGCTCACCCTCAAAAAGTGACAATTTTAACATGCTAAATAAAAATATCTGTGGGGTATTTTGAGCTAAAACTTCACATACACACTCTGGGGACATCATAGACTTATTTTACATCTTGTGAAAAGGGCATTATACCACCCCTTTAAGAACATGCTGAAGGGGTTTTTCGGATCAGAAAATCCTCGTTTCTGACTGGGTTTAGTGTTTCCAGCGGTGCATGTGTGGTAATGTACATCAGCGCTGGAGTAAAGATGAAAAATGCAGAAGCTCATTCGCTGCATCGTCGCTTTAACAAGTATGTGTGTGCATGTTTTCCTCAAACATGATTTCAGATTTCAGAATATGAACCCAAAATAACCTGCCAAACCACCTTGTGTGGGAGTGGGACGTCATATGATTGATATGAAGTGGGTTTGAAAATGATATAGTGTTAAAAATGAAGATGAAAATGGCTTTGTGTTCTTTACAACAAAGACTTCTGCTTTATCTTTTGAAATGATCTAGTAGTGACGGATCTCTTTGGAGTTCATGCCGAGTTCCTGAAGTGCTCGGACCGGAGCTTGGAGACGTGTCTGCTCCGAGTTATGAATTATGGATCGGACAGATTCTGGCACTTAGAGGGAAAACACGTGAACGTCAAGCTGGATAATACGCTGAGAGAAACATGCACTGCATAATTCACATGATAACACTTCCTGGTTCCATGTCACATGTCCATATTTAACCTCAAAATCATAAAGAATTTTTTTTTATTAACTTGCATAAAGAAAATTAAGCCTATTTTTGGAATTGTGACTATTTTCATTACGGTTTATCACATTTATACTCTCCAAATGCATCCAGGCATTTTACATTTAAGTTTTTTTTGTTGTTGTTGTAAATTCTCTTAATTCTCAAAGGTGTCAGTACTGTAATGCAATATAAATAAATAATGTATATTATAATGTTTATGTTAATATATATTTTTAAATATTTGTTAAGTATGCTTACGCTTCTTTTTTTTATACAACATTTTCTTTCATCAAAATCTAATTAATTTAGTTTATTTTTTATTATTTTTTTGGGGATAAATGATACTGTAATTGTAATGAACAGGTTGGCAGGTTTTATTAGGCATAACTACTTATTTTATTGGCTCTATCTGATTCAAATGTGATTTGTTGACTGTAGTCAATCCTCATAATGAATAATGGTAAACCCAGAATGTTGATGCTAGAATATAAAAGAGATGGGCCGTGTATGATAATATATTTAAAATATAAATATATATACCAGTGCTAATTATATAATTAGATATACACACATATATATATCTCAAGACAAACTTCCACACTCAATTTCACAAATGCAGGATAGGGCAAAGCTGTCAGTATGCAGATGAGACTAGGAAAAGGATTAATGATTATTATTTTGCATTATGCAACAAAAAACACCATGTCAGACACGGAGGCGTCATTTTCACCAGCTCTTTCTCTCACAAACACTGTGCAACATACACACATATCTCACATTGTTCCGGGTTCAGGAGCATCAGATCTGATTCCTGTCCAGAAATAAACCGACTTCGAGGTGTTTTTGAGCTCTGCTGCAGAGCGGGTCACATATAAAGGTTCACTGCGGCCCGCGGGCCTTCATATCGATCCGTGTGTCTGTGTGGACCTGCTCTCCAGAAAATTATAAGGCTCAGCTTACCGTCTCTCACAGGAGCCGCTGTAAAACCGACTGTTGGATACTGTAGATAGATAATTAGATAGATAGATAGATAGATAGATAGATAGATAGATAGATAGATAGATAGATAGATAGATAGATAGATAGATAGATAGATAGATAGATAGATAGATACAGAGATAGAGAGATACTGTGCTGTGTTACTGAGATCTGTGTGAGGGGTGTGTCTGTCTGAACAGAAGGAGAGAGAGAGAGAGAGAGAGAGAGAGAGAGAGAGACAAAGAGAGAGGGAGGGCTGGTGTGAGAGTTAGCTTTGTCTTTGTGTGAAAGAGAATCTCCTGGGTGATTTCCACAGTCCATGTGTGTATTTTGTGTGTGTGTGTTTGTTTGAGTGTGTGTGCATGTGTAGGAGTGCGTGTCTGTGCGTGTGTGTGTGTGTGCGTCTGTATGTGTGTGTGAGGTACTTATGCAGTGTCCAGAAACGTCATCATCACACAAAGATGGGGGGGGGGGGGGGGGGGGGCATCATGCTTGTGATAACAAATATGATTTAAATTATATTTAAAGATAAGTAATATATCAATTCTATACATGTATATAATACATCCAAGTGTATTTATATGAATATTATAATTAAGTATGATTCATCATACTTCACACTAATGATAAATTACTGTAGCGATATTATATATAAAAGTAAATGACTTTATAATTTATATTATACATGTGTTTTCTAAGTATAAATGCTGACTGTTTGCATCCAATACTGCCTATAAATAAGTGTGTACTGCGTATTATTTATATAGCATTTGTTAATATTTTGAATAAGTTTAAATAAGTCTGAATAATTTTGTTTTAGTTTTGCCATTTAGCATTAATCTATGATTATTTCAGTTTTATTTCAATTTGAGTAATATTTATATTTTATTTCAATGAACATTAAATATTCACTTTCAGTCGTCTTTATAACGAACATTTGAACATTGAGTAAAGCTTATTAAAGAAACCCAGTCAGCTTGTGATCATCACGATTCCGATGCTTCAGTATGATTATGAAATATTATTGCACATAGAAATATTATCCACAAACTGTTGTTTGCAAATAGAAAAACGCTTGTTGTTGCAAATAGTTGTCTCGGGCACATTAAAAAACAGTGTATATCTCTCTATTCCTGCTTACATTTAACAGACCGATCTTGCTAGTGCTGACTCATTCTCACGCGGCATGAATTATGTCATTATCATCCAATAACAGCAGAAGGAGAACAACCATCACCCCTTAAAATATTCTTTCATCAGAATACATAAAGAATAATTGGTTGACATTCATTTCACTTCTCCGTTTTTATCAGGAGAAAGAATATGATCTTCTGTTTCATTGGTCATGTTCTGATCTATATCTGTGTTTCCATCCAAAGCTGCGAATTTAACTTACAATTTCAAATAAAACATTTGTGTAGAAGTATTTTAATTATTAAACATTAACATTAATTTAAAAACATATATTGTTAGGTCAAGTTAGCTAATACATTAACTTTGTAAAGTGTTACAGATTAGTGGTAACACTGTATAATATTTTCATTATTTTTATTATTGCATTGTGTTATTCTAGTTTCCTAATTAACTAGCCTAACTTTTACCCTCCTCTATGTCCTGGACTCATCGTTACACTAAATTTCCCCAAAAATACAAGATTTACATGACTTTAACCCTCTATGGCATGACTTTTTATTTTTTGGAGAAAAAAAATCGTATTGTTTTCATTTAGTTTTCATTCGTTTGGGAAAATCTGGTTCCAAAGTATGATAACTAGAATTGGAGGTTTGTTCAAATGGTTTGAGCATTAGTAATAGTGATGCTTGACTTAACAAACTACTTCAAGAATTCAAGCGCAAGAATTCTGATCTCACTCTTTTGAGTTTTCCCAGCACAGCAGGACTGACTGACCATGAGAGAGAGTTTGATTGAATTTCCAGCTTAATGGAAAAGCCCAGTGGCGTCTGTTTTTCAGGGGTCCATCGGTCTCCATCCATGCAGGGAGAACACAGTTCCCTCCGAGCGCACAAGACTCATTTGGCTCTCTCTCCATTACAGTGAGCGACTTAAAAAACGGATTTCAACCTTAAAGGGGCGGTTGATTATGATTTCACTTTTGTAATGTTGCTGTTTGAGCATAAACAACATCTGCAAAGTTACAACGCTCAAAGTTCAAAGCAAAGGGAGATATTATCTTTAAAAGAAATCGCGTTTTAAGGACTACAACAAACGGCTGGTGGGAACTACACACTGATCTATATAGTCATTATATAGATCAGTGGAACTACACCACATTCCTCCCGGGTTAGTGACATTACTAACCCTGAAATTTACATAAACCCCGCCCCCGGGAACACAATTTATAGATTATCAAGACAGAATATGCTAATCAATGACTAGAAGATAGTTAACTACACATAAGCTACATAAATTCATCAACTAACCATTCAGAAATGTCCTGTTGCTTCTACATGTTGTCACTTCTTCTTGAGCCTCTCCATCATTGTCAGACTCCGGTTTGAACATAAAAGGCTAAAAGTTTTTGAAATTTTCAGTGCATGTGTGTGTGAGGTAAAATGTTCAGTGCATGTGTGTACGAGCTCTTGAAGCTCCGCCCCCTGTGCCGGGAGCAGCAGCTCATTTGCATTTAAAAGGACAGACACAAAACGGTGTGTTTTTGCTCACCCTCAAAAAGCGACAATTTTAACATGCTGTATAAAAATATCTGTGGGGTATTTTGAGCTAAAACTTCACACACACACTCTGGGGACATCAGAGACTTACTTTACATCTTGTGAAAAGGGCATTATACCACCCCTTTAAGGAACATTCCAGTTTATCATTCTTCAAACATCATGGGAACGTTACTTTTGACTGTTCTTTGAACATTCCAAAACAAGTAGAAATGCTTAGAAAATGTTAGACGAACATCTAACTTAAAACATTTTCTCCATGTGCTAACGGTTTGAGATCAGACCAGGTAACTTTGAAAGAACGTTTTATTAACATTACTAGAAAAACGTTTGTTCATAACTTAAAGTTCTGAGAATGTTCCCTCACTGTTAGCTGGGGAAATTCAGCAAATACTACGGTCATTCTGCCTCCTATCATGCATGTAATTAACTGTTTGTTATCGATGCTGTCCCATAATGCACTGCTCCATCAGTCTGTTATTTCTTCTCTCATCCCTCTTACCTGAAGCGTTGAGCTCCTATACACCTCCCAATTGATTTTTCACACTTGAGTTTCTGCTTCTCTTGGCTGAGCACTGCATTGATTTTCTCTGTCTTATGCGAGATCACCATTGTCATCTATTCCACTCACGCTTTCCAGATTATAGCCAATATTGGCTGAACTTCACCTCACATTACGAGGTCACAGATTCTGTCTCTCCTGCAGTTTACAGCCTCTCTTTTATAGAAATTTTGTCGTAGTTTTGCAGATATTAAACCCAGGGTTATTGTCGTTAATTTTAACTAGTACTATTCAAATATTTTTGTTAATTGAAATGAAGCTGAAATATAATAAAATATAAATGGAAAATGGAAAAACTTAGTCTAAATGAAAATTAGAAATGTATCAAAAATAAGTTTAATAAAAATACTAATTGGACATAAATTATAACCAGGAATGAAATAAAATTTATTAAACCTAAATACTAATATTTAAAAAAATAAGAATAAAAATTACAAAAATTGACTGACTAAATTTAAAATTAGAAATAAAATTACTAAGTTAACTTAAAAATGTTTTACTATAAAAGTAATACTGAAATAGCATTGATTAAACCATGACATATCCATTTGCCTGTGTTGTAACTGCTGTATTTTTACTTTCAGATCTACTGAAAGTAAGATCTACTTTTTAAGTAAGGAAACTTTGAATTTGGACCTTGTCTATCTAAAGTATATGCTATAAGTAGAAGTATTTGGTTTCCAACACACGCAGAGTAGACCAATCAAAACAGACTGGACAATCTGACCAATCAGAGCAGAGTAGACCAATCAAAACAGACGGGACCATTTGACCAATCAGAGCAGAGTAGACCAATCACAGACTGAGCCATATGACCAATCAGAGCAGAGTAGACCAATCACAGACTGAGCCATATGACCAATCAGAGCAGAGTAGACCAATCACAACGGACTGGACCATTTGACCAATCAGAGCAGAGTAGACCAATCACAACAGACTGGACCATTTGACCAATCAGAGCAGAGTAGACCAATCACAACAGACTGGGTCATCTGACCAATCAGAGCAGAGTAGACCAATCACAACAGACTGAGCTATTTGACCAATCAGAGCAGAGTCGACCAATCACAACAGACTGAGCTATTTGACCAATCAGAGCAGAGTAGACCAATCACAACAGACTGGGTCATCTGACCAATCAGAGCAGAGTAGACCAATCACAACAGACTGGGTCATCTGACCAATCAGAGCAGAGTAGACCAATCACAACAGACTGAGCCATCTGACCAATCAGAGCAGAGTAGACCAATCACAACAGACTGGGTCATCTGACCAATCAGAGCAGAGTCGACCAATCACAACAGGCTGGGTCATCTGACCAATCAGAGCAAAGTAAACCAATCACAACAGACTGGGTCATCTGACCAATCAGAGCAGAGTCGACCAATCACAACAGACTGGGCCATCTGACCAATCAGAGCAGGCTCTCTGAAAGGCGGGATTTAGAGAGACCGAATCCTTTATCAAGCCGTTTCAGAAACTGTGAGAAAAGAGGTGATGCTGCAATGTATATTATGAGAAATAAAAAAAAAATTGCACAGTAAAACCTATTGTTGGAGACTCCAAAACAAAATTAGGAGCCTTAGAACTAGCATAATAGGGGCACTTAAGTTTATCATGTCTTCTCTCTCGTCCTCAGGCCTTCAGCCAGGCGTACACCACTCAAAGGAAGGTGGCTGAAGATGGGGAGACCAACGAGGAGACGTTGCTGCAGGAGTCGGCCACTAAGGAGGCGTATTACATGGGGCGCCTGCTGGAGCAGCAAGCCGAGCTGAAGAGCAGCAGATCACAGGCGTCCTGCACACAGGCCGAGAACGACAGACTCGGCTCCATCCTACAGGAACTGAGAGAGGTCGGAAACTTGCTCAGACTTGAGTGTGAAGGGGTTTAATCAATTATGATTTGACATTGCAGATGTTTCCCTGTGAATGTGTGCTCACGGTTTTGACAGGTGTGCCTTTATTAAAGGGCTAGTTCACCCAGAAATGAAAAGTACCCCATGATTCACTCCCCCTCAAGCCATCCTAGGTGTATATGACATTGTTCTTTCAGACGAATACAATGGAGTTATATTAAAAAATGTCCTGGCTCTTCCAAGCTTTATAATGGCAGTGATCGTCCATAAACGTGCATCTATCCATGATAAAAGTGCTCCACTCTGCTCTGGGGGGTTAATAAAGGCCTTTTGAAGCGAAGCGATGAGTTTGTGTAAGAAAAATATCCATATTTAAAACTTTATTAACTTAACTTAACAACTAAAATAACTAGCTTCCGGCAGATGGCCTACGCATCAATTCACGGCAAAAGAGTAACACTTGACCTGACGCACAACATAATGACGTACCCTGTTTGTTTGAGGCGTCAAAGCTTACGCTACTCCTACATCCTACGTCATACATCGTCAAGTGTTACTCTTGTGCCGTAAGTCGACTTGTGTAGGCCGTCTGCCGGAAGCTAGTTATTTTAGTTGATAAAGTTTTAAATATGGATATTTTTCTCACACAAACGCATCGCTTCACTTCAGAAGGCCTTTATTAACCCCCCAGAGCAGTGTGGAGCACTTTTATCATGGATAGATGCACTTTTATCATGGATAGATGCACTTTTATCATGGATAAATGCACTTTTATCATGGATAGATGCACTTTTATCATGGATAGATGCACTTTTATCATGGATAGATGCACTTTTATCATGGATAAATGCACTTTTATCATGGATAGATGCACTTTTATGGACTTCAAAAAATATACGGCCATTCACTGCCATTATAAAGCTTGGAAGAGCCAGGACATTTTTAATATAACTCCGATTGTATTCGTCTGAAAGAAGAATGTCATTTACACCGAGGATGGCTTGAGGGGGAGTAAATCATGGGGTAATTTTCATTTTTGGGTGAACTAGCCCTTTAAATGGTCTCTCTTTCTCTGTTTCCGTCTCTTCGTCTCTCAGAGTTATGAGATGTTAGATCTGCAGAGAAGCCGGATGAGAGAGGAGATCAGAGAGTATAAATTCAGAGAGGCCAGATTACTGCAAGACTACACCGAACTAGAGGAAGAGAACATCTCGCTGCAGAAACTGGTATCCACGCTTAAGCAGAACCAGGTAAACACACACACACACACACTTCACACTGACACCGTTCTGATACCCAATCTAGAACCACTGGACACATTTCAACTGAAGAACTCAGTCGGTTCAGGGGCTCTTATGTTCTCAGAATGAAAACGCAATAATGTAAGACGATAATGTCGTCACCAAACACAACAATACAAAACTAATTGATACAAAACTAGATGCTTTCATTATTTATGGTTTGACTATATTAATATAATAAAACCAAAACCTTCATGCATCATGATTGTTTGTGACAGATTATGTAGGAACAGTCTCATCATATATCTCCAGAATCAATGCAAATGGTTATTCTTCATCTTTCAGGTGGAGTATGAAGGCCTGAAGCATGAAATCAAAGTTCTGGAGGAGGAGACAGCCCTGCTTAACAGCCAATTAGAAGACGCTCTGCGCCTGAAGGACATCTCTGAGAGCCAATTGGAGGAGGCTTTGGATGCTCTGAAAAGTGAGCGAGAACAGAAGAACATTTTGCGTAAGGAATTAGCACAACATCTAACCGTGTGCGACGGGGCTTTCAGCTCAGGCTGCGCTCATCTGCTCGCCTTTAGCTCGGCGCCACCTAGTGGCAGTGCGACCCCGACAGCCGCCACATCGCCCAGCAGTGAAGACGGTGGAAAGTGCAACGGGCTTCTGCTCCAGGGCGCTGCGGGTTCGGTGCTGAACCGACTGAATGGAGATTTCAGGTCTTCGGGTTTGAGGAAGAGTGAAATTTTGACCCCTGACCTCTTCAGTGAGCTCAATGGCCCGGAGATCCTGAAACTCAGACAGCAGATTCAGCAGGTCAGTGTGAAGGGGCGGGGCATGTGCATATAACATAACACTATAAACATTTCTATTAGCATACATTCATACATTTTTATATAGCAAAGCTTTATGTTGCCAATTTACCTCTTTAATATTTATTTTATATACACTACCTGTCAGAAGTTTTGGATCGGACTTTAAAGAAGTCTCTTATATGTTCACCAAGTCTGCATTTATTTGATCAAAAATACAGTAAAAACAGTGAAGTATTATAACAATTTAAAGCAACTGTTTTCTATTGTAATATTTTTTAAAGTGTAATTTATTCCTGTGATCAAAGCTGAATTTTCAGCATCATTACTCCAGTCTTCAGTGTCACATGATCCTTCAGAAATCATTCTAATATGATGATTTGATGCTCAAAAAACATTCATTATGATTATCAATGTTGAAAACATTTTTTTTTTCAGGATTCTTTGATGAATAGAAAGTTCAAAAGAACAGCATTTATTTGAAATAGAATCTTTTGTAACATTATAAATGTTTTTACTGTAACTTTTGATCAATTTAATTCATCCTTAAAGAATAAAAGTATTGATTTATTTTATTTCTTTCCCCCCCAAACTTTTGAACGGCAAGTGTTTAATGTTAAATGCTGTTCTTTTGAACCTAGAATTCTGAAATAAAAATGTAAATAACTGTTTTCAACATTGATAATAATGAGAAATGTTTCTTGAGCATCAAATCTGCATATTGAAATGATTTGCTGAAAATTCAGCTTTGATCACAGGAATAAATTACACTTTACTATATATTCACATATAAAAAAAGCTGTTTTAAATTGTAATAATATTTCACAATATTCTTTTTTTGTTGTATTTTTAATCAAACAAATGCAGCCTTGGTGAGCAGAAGAGACTTCTTTTAAAAACATTAAAAATCTCACCAATCCAAAACTTTTGACCGGTAGTTTATGTCCGATTAGGTGTTTTTGAATATTTTAAAATCATGTTCCTAAATAGTGAGAAACGACTGCTGCATTGGTTTAGGCGTTGTTCTGTTTACAAAGGGATGCTGCAGTGTCTGGGATGAAATATGAGACCCCCATATGCACTAATGGGCCATGCTGCTGGCTTATTTATATCCTTCCCATCACAAGAGTCACTGTTCTTATAGTGCAAGTTCATTTGAGTCATATGCATCCATGTTAAACACTGACTATGTATTAAACGTGGACTTAAATTCAATGTGACAAATGGCCATAGGGAACACTTTCTAGTGAAAATATCATTATTCCAGTAGATAATAGCAAATCAAAGTCAGAAAGGAAATCACTTTAATATCACCGCTGTTTCTTCTAGATAGCAGTGAGATTAAATGGAAATTGCTATTCAAATGTTTTTTTCCCTGAGACAAATAATCTCGTTCTTGTCTCAGAAGAGCTCTCAATATGTGCTCAGATATTCTCATTCAAAAGCATTTTTTTCCAAGATCAAACTATTCAAGTCCTGCTGGGATACCTAGTTTGTATTTACTAGTCGGGAAGTTGTGTGTTCAAATCACTTAAGTCAGAGCAAGATGCATATTCTACAAAAAATACAGTTTATTAACTCTAATTCTAAAGAATTATGAATAAATAATGTGCATCAGGTGTGGTTTTGTGCTTTTATTCAATTTATGAAGGTGCTGCCAGCTGAATTGTTATATATTCTATCGTAATTGTACAATACTATCATATTTTATACATGCAACTTGGCTAGTTTTACATTTCAACAAATTAACCATTAACTACTGAAGCTGCATCCATTGTGTCCACCATTATTCCTCAATCTGAAAAAACGAGTCTCAAAGAAAATCCCAAGTGATAATTACGACATTGTGGTGCCGTTTAACTCGTAAATACGATCTTTCTGTCATGACTTCAATGCACCATATTATTAAATGCATTAGATTAATTTAGAATATTTCTATTAAGAAAAATCAGTCTCTGAGCAATAAAAGGTTAACTTCAAATGAAACAAGAATTTTGAAACTGGCTTTTATCCAATGTTCAGATTTCCGTTCTGGAAATGCATGCAATTAAGTGCATATTTAAAAAGTTAATGCCTCATTTCCATATTTAACCATAAAATTTCAGAAAACTTGTAATACAAAACAATTGTCTTAATGTACTTTGATTAATCAGCTGTGGAAAGCATGGTGATATCTATCATTTTTTCAGCTAAATCAGCTGCTGGCGAGTTGAATCAGGTGTGTTAGATAAGAGAGACATCCAAAATGTACAGTGGTCCCCAGGACAGGTTTGAGAAGCACTGATTTAGACCAGGACTAACCAGTTTAAACCAGTCTGACCAGTAGGTAAATTCAATAGTTGGCTTGTTTATGTGCCGCAGGTGGAACGGGAAAAAGCATCTTTGCTCATCAGCTTGCAAGAATCACAGGCTTTGCTCCGCCACACGCAGGCGGCGCTAACAGAGCAGCACGAGAGGGCCAGTCGCTTGGGCGAACGCTTTCGAAAACTTCGCCGCCGCAAGGAAAACAGTGAGGAAAAGGAGGACGAAGAAGAAGAGACAACGTGCGTCTCCGGTGGCCAGGAGGGGCCGAGTCTCGAGTTGCTGCAGTGTAAGTACAGGGTGGCCGTGACAGAGGTGGTCGGCCTGAAGGCGGAGCTTAAAGAGGTGAAGGATAGATATAATGAGTGCGTGGAGGCGGGAGCGCGGGCCGAGGAACAGAAGAAGGTGCAGCTTCAGGCGCTCGAGATGCAAGTGGTGAAGCTTGAGCGCAGTTGCAGGGAAGGCCGGGAGAAGTCGGTGAATCTGGAACGCGAGCTGCAGGCAGCCAATAACACGGCGTTAGAGACGCACGGGATTCTGGGAACCGCCCAAGATGAGCTAGCGACATTCAGCGAGGAGTTAGCGCAACTTTACCACCACGTCTGCCTGTGCAACAATGAGACACCCAACCGCGTTACGCTGGACTACTACCGGCAGGGCAGGACCCCGACGCGCATTTCCACCGCTGGCCTCAAGGGGCAGGACGACCACCGGGTGCTTTTGACCCCGCGACTCGCACGCCGCTTAGCGGCGATTAATGCTGCAACATCCGCAGAGTCGCGTAGCCCGTCTGACTCGCCATCCAAAGAACCTCTCACTGCTGAGCAGAGCCCGATCCGCACGCCATTGGGTTCGCCCGTCGTTAGTGCCTCTTCCTCGTCATCATCGTCATCCCCAGCGCCCGAGTCGTCCACGGTATCCGATCTCCGCCGCGAACCAACTAACATCCACCATCTCAACGCTATCATCCGCGATCAGATCAAGCACTTGCAGAAGGCGGTGGACCGCTCGCTCATGCTGTCCCGCCAGAGAGCGGCCGCTAGTGAACTCGCCCCGCTAATGGATAAGGACAAAGAGGCTTGCATGGAGGAGATTCTCAAACTCAAGTCCCTCCTGAGCACAAAGAGGGAGCAGATCGCAACCTTGCGTCTTGTGCTGAAAGCCAACAAACAGGTAGGCTAATGAGCTCTATTTATTACCCTGCATCCTATTGATTGCCATGAGGCCTGAGAGTATTGAACCATGGGAGTCCTTACATTGACTGAGATTTGCTTTGTAGCTTCCATGTTTCTTATTAAAACTGCTACATTTCTGCATGGGTCTCTGTCTTTCGGCTGCTTATCAAGATTTGTAACTATTGGCATAAAATCTGGTCCACTTTGCAGCTTATTCTACCCAGTTTACTTCTCATTAATGTTGCTGTGTAGCTTCTACGCTTCTTTTTAAAACTGTTACGTTCCCACATGGGTCGCTATCTTCCCACTTTGCAACTTACTCCAGCCAAGAACTGTTCACTTAGGCCCTTTTCGGACGGGATTAGTTTAACATGTAGAGGTGGGGTAAAGTAATTATTACCCAAGCTTCCCTGTGATTTTAGTCCCGTCCGAATGTGCATCTCAGTGATCATTACGGACAATACCAGTAAAGATTACGCCGACTTTTACCTTCAGTAAAAAGGTCCGGAAAAATGACCTCAGGTAATACTGATCTCGTGCGAATAGACCCGCTGTAAATATGTACGTAAATTTCCCGTCATTTCCTTTTTAAAAGTAGTATGGAGTAAAAGAGGCGCTTGAAAAAGCATCAGTTGCGTTCTAGACGCTGGGACGAGTCTGTGGCAAAACTCACCACACACACCATTCAGATCAGAGAGAAGATCGACAGCACTTGTTAGAGGCACGAAACTTCTTTTAGCGTTAGGTAAGTGCCTATTACCAACACAGTCCAATCTGAAGTTAATTAATACATCGTTCGACCGGACATAACTGTTTTATATATATAAATATAGGTTATATGTGTTTGCGCACGTGATATCAGGAAGTAACGTAATACACACATGACATGAGAGTGACGGCGATGCACAAATCGAGTTACTCTCCCACTTCTGCTAGTTTTACTTAGATTTCTTATCCCGTGTGAATTGGCCTTTAATATTACAGACGTCCTGTGGTAAAAACCTACCCTTGTAAAACTAATCCTGTCCGAATAGTGCTTTAGACAGGAATAGACTCGATTGTCAAATGATTTAACAACCAGAGTTTGTTTTAAGGGCTTTTTTTTTACGTGTTGTGCGTTTTTACACTTTTTAAGTGGTCTTGGGCTGATAAAACACCCCAAATGCTCTAAAAGGACCCACAAATGAACTGAACTCAACCACCTCACCTTTTGTGGTTTGATTCATTCCCACTTACACAAGTGCCTCAAACCAAACTGAATACCTTTCAAAAATTGTATGCCGCTAATCTGGCAAACGTCGGCAAATCTAGCGATTAGTTCTTTCTCAAAAGCTCCGATACGTCGTAAACATGACGTTTAAGGCGGACTGGTGCACCCCGACTGAGCCGCTTGATTAATATCTAGTAAAATGAAATGTTGATGAAAAGGGACTGTTCTGTCTGACACATCATTTCTTTCTCCTTGTTGGCCTCTGTGTGATATAAAGCATGTTGCATGACCCTTCCAGGCCAAGAGATGATTAATGGACATCACGATTTATAGATCCCACACCAGAGAGAAAGTGCTGTGCTATATGGGTCAGCAAAGTGATTACCACATCCATTACTATGTGCAAAACAAGGAGTTCTGAGTTACTCAAATGACAAGCGTTCACTTGAATGAACAGTTCATGTTAAATGAAGTTCAGTAGAGTTAGATTATGAACTCAAGAAAATATTTACCCAAGTGGGCTTTCTAAATCAAAGCAATTACCTTCTAAATATACCCCATAAATCAAAATTAACATTGGGATTTTTAAGTCTTGCATCCTTGGTCGTAATGAATAATATATGTGGTCTATATTATATCAGTAGTGGTTTATTAACTTATTGGCAGAACCCGTTTTTCAGACTCAGTGTTGGTTGTGATGCTCACGTGTGTTTCACAGACGGCTGAGGGGGCTCTGGCCAACCTGAAGAGTAAATACGAGAACGAGAAGACCATGGTGACGGAGACCATGATGAAGCTGAGGAACGAGCTGAAGGCGCTGAAAGAAGACGCAGCCACCTTCTCTTCCCTCAGAGCCATGTTCGCCACACGGTGAGAAAACACACCATAACACTATAACCAAACTGACTATAATCAGAGCCCGTCTACGGAGAGCCTGGCCACTCCCTATTAAGTCCTATCGTACCGAATTTTGGTTGTAGTTCCACCAGAGCTCCACTGGGGGCGATCGCCCATGAGTGCAAAATGAATGGGAGTCTATGGGGCTAGACGGCTAAATTAGTCTCTTTCACCCGATTGCCGTTGAGAAATCTCAGATTTGAGTGTAGGTTTTGCAAGTTCAACATGGGTTATAGGTCGAAAGTTGAATGAACGAGTACTTATGTCCTTTCGATTTCTTACAGGTTGAGTTGTTGTTGCCCATAACACGCTAGCATTCTGCTAATGAACGCTGATTGGTCAGTGAAGGACTGATTACGACCATGGCATCGTGTGTGTGTGTGTATTTTCGGCGTGGTCTTTTAAAACAACAAAACAAAAACTCTTCTAGCACGTGTATTTACCTGTGTCAGCTGTGTTGTCGATGCCTCGAGAGAAAAGAAAGTGCAGAGCACGAAAGCACCAAAGTGACTGAAGGATTGCCGTAAAGCAGTATCTCTGGTCGTACGATGTGTATGACGTCATTGACATTTTAAAAGACTTTTTAAAGCAAATGAAAGTGTGCTTAAGTGACTCTAAAAAATCTAACACCCAGCAATGTGTAATTTCTTTGCATCTCCTTTCGAATACAACATTCAAATTACTAGACAAAAAATGATATCCTGAGAAAAGTGGATTTTGAGGGGTATAGCGCCATAGACCTCCATTCATTCTGCACTCGTCCTGTGAGCGCCCTCATATGGAGCCAGAGTGGAACTGCAACCAGTTCAGAAGCCGGAAGTTCACTGAGAGTGGAAGTTCTCCCCTTATTAAACATTCTCTGGTATAATGAAGCGGTGAGAAGAAATATCTTTTTTGAAGGGCACCTATAATGCAAAGTTCGCTTTTATATAGAGGGTATGCGTGTGACGTCACGGTCGGCTGGAGTGACTGCGGTTGCACACACTGAGTGGCAAAAAGACTGAGCATTGTGAATGCCGCGAAAAACACACAAAACACACGCTTTGAGATTGACTGTACAACTAGATTTTACAAGAAACCTGAGGTATATGTTTACAGACTGCCGAAAGCTACAGAACTGGGAAGCAAATGGATCGCTGCAATTCATAGAAACAACTGGACTCCAAGCAGCAAAAGGTGGATTTGCAGTTATCATTTTGTGTTAATATGCCGAATTTAGGGGTAAAATCACACCCTATATATTGTATTGTTATATATTGTATTGACAACTCATCAAATTAAATATTTACCATCGTATACTCTGCATAATTAGATGTTTTTAGATAAACACTGACAAAAAACTATACAAGTTTTAGGGCTGGACGATATGATGATATATATAACATTGATATGAATGATCACATGGATTTAGACCTTTATATACACTCACCTAAAGGATTATTAGGAACACATGTTCAATTTCTCATTAATGCAATTATCTAATCAACCAATCACATGGCAGTTGCTTCAATGCATTTAGGGGTGTGGTCCTGGTCAAGACAATCTCCTGAACTCCAAACTGAATGTCAGAATGGGAAAGAAAGGTGATTTAAGCAATTTTGAGCGTGGCATGTTTGTTGGTGCCAGACGGGCCGGTCTGAGTGTTTCACAATCTGCTCAGTTACTGGGATTTTCACGCACAACCATTTCTATGGTTTACAAAGAATGGTGTGAAAAGGGAAAAACATCCAGTATGCGGCAGTCCTGTGGGCGAAAATGCCTTGTTGATGGCTAGAGGTCAGAGGAGAATGGGCCGACTGATTCAAGCTGATAGAAGAGCAACTTTAACTGAAATAACCACTCGTTACAACCGAGGTATGCAGCAAAGCATTTGTGAAGCCACAACACGCACAACCTTGAGGCGGATGGGCTACAACAGCAGAAGACCCCACCGGGTACCACTCATCTCCACTACAAATAGGAAAAAGAGGCTACAATTTGCACGAGCTCACCAAAATTGGACAGTTGAAGACTGGAAAAATGTTGCCTGGTCTGATGAGTCTCGATTTCTGTTGAGACATTCAGATGGTAGAGTCAGAATTTGGCGTAAACAGAATGAGAACATGGATCCATCATGCCTTGTTACCACTGTGCAGGCTGGTGGTGGTGGTGTAATGGTGTGGGGGATGTTTTCTTGGCACACTTTAGGCCCCTTAGTGCCAATTGGGCATCGTTTAAATGCCACGGCCTACCTGAGCATTGTTTCTGACCATGTCCATCCCTTTATGACCACCATGTACCCATCCTCTGATGGCTACTTCCAGCAGGATAATGCACCATGTCACAAAGCTCGAATCATTTCAAATTGGTTTCTTGAACATGACAATGAGTTCACTGTACTAAAATGGCCCCCACAGTCACCAGATCTCAACCCAATAGAGCATCTTTGGGATGTGGTGGAACGGGAGCTTCGTGCCCTGGATGTGCATCCCACAAATCTCCATCAACTGCAAGATGCTATCCTATCAATATGGGCCAACATTTCTAAAGAACGCTTTCAGCACCTTGTTGAATCAATGCCACGTAGAATTAAGGCAGTTCTGAAGGCGAAAGGGGGTCAAACACAGTATTAGTATGGTGTTCCTAATAATCCTTTAGGTGAGTGTAAAGCGTTCACAGGCAAATTTGCTTTATGTATTTCCCCGGCGTCGAAATCAGGCTCATATAAATGTCAGGAAACACGATTCCTGGCTGCATGTCAGTATCCATGATCACTGGATCTTTGGTAAGTTGTAAAGAACACTATATCGAGTCCAACCTTTAGTTTAAACTGATAATCGTTTGTTTTACTCATGTTTTCGCAGTTTATCCTATTAAATCCAGTCACGCAGCAGCTCTTCTGCCACTCAGTCCGGCTGAGGGAGTGTGTTCCCACGGGAAAGTGACATCAATGCATTCCCTCTATTGTTTTTGTACATATTTATGTGTCCGCAGTGTGTGTAAACAACCACCTTATTGTGCATTATTACACAGTCTGTCATGTTTATCTCCTCGCCAGAGCGTTTAACAGCAGCATTTAAGTAAGAAATGTATTCTTATTAAAGCCACTAAAGTTATTCAGTCAAGAGCAGTGAGTGATTTTCTGTTTTTCTGTTGTTGTTTGATTTATATTGACAGCAGGAGGTACTGTATATTACACTGATTAATACACAGATCTAATATACACATGTGCTTTCTTTCCCTGCTGTTTACGTTCACAGACATTAATGACAGATATAACTGTGTTTTGACATAATTTTGTGTGTATTTTACAGTTTAAGGACAATTTAGACAGTTTAAGCGCAATACATGAAAGAGTAGCAGGGGTCTCCAACCTTTTTTCATTAGAGAGCTACTTTTTAAAAATGAAAGTGGCCGAGAGCTACTCAATGTTATACAATACTTAAATCTCTTAAATTATGTCTCATAACTCTCATATTAACAACTATCCAAACAGTTTTAGACCTAAAAGAGTTTTTGTAGGCCTATATATGTTACCCTTAAATGTCAGAGATAAAAAAAAATATATATAGAAAATTGTACTTTGCATATTATACTCTAAAAACACATTATTATTGTTGATTTTATAGTTCATCATA
>NC_137125.1:53064679-53087179 GCF_949319135.1 Squalius cephalus
GTTTCCATCCAAAGCTGCGAATTTAACTTACAATTTCAAATAAAACATTTGTGTAGAAGTATTTTAATTATTAAACATTAACATTAATTTAAAAACATATATTGTTAGGTCAAGTTAGCTAATACATTAACTTTGTAAAGTGTTACAGATTAGTGGTAACACTGTATAATATTTTCATTATTTTTATTATTGCATTGTGTTATTCTAGTTTCCTAATTAACTAGCCTAACTTTTACCCTCCTCTATGTCCTGGACTCATCGTTACACTAAATTTCCCCAAAAATACAAGATTTACATGACTTTAACCCTCTATGGCATGACTTTTTATTTTTTGGAGAAAAAAAATCGTATTGTTTTCATTTAGTTTTCATTCGTTTGGGAAAATCTGGTTCCAAAGTATGATAACTAGAATTGGAGGTTTGTTCAAATGGTTTGAGCATTAGTAATAGTGATGCTTGACTTAACAAACTACTTCAAGAATTCAAGCGCAAGAATTCTGATCTCACTCTTTTGAGTTTTCCCAGCACAGCAGGACTGACTGACCATGAGAGAGAGTTTGATTGAATTTCCAGCTTAATGGAAAAGCCCAGTGGCGTCTGTTTTTCAGGGGTCCATCGGTCTCCATCCATGCAGGGAGAACACAGTTCCCTCCGAGCGCACAAGACTCATTTGGCTCTCTCTCCATTACAGTGAGCGACTTAAAAAACGGATTTCAACCTTAAAGGGGCGGTTGATTATGATTTCACTTTTGTAATGTTGCTGTTTGAGCATAAACAACATCTGCAAAGTTACAACGCTCAAAGTTCAAAGCAAAGGGAGATATTATCTTTAAAAGAAATCGCGTTTTAAGGACTACAACAAACGGCTGGTGGGAACTACACACTGATCTATATAGTCATTATATAGATCAGTGGAACTACACCACATTCCTCCCGGGTTAGTGACATTACTAACCCTGAAATTTACATAAACCCCGCCCCCGGGAACACAATTTATAGATTATCAAGACAGAATATGCTAATCAATGACTAGAAGATAGTTAACTACACATAAGCTACATAAATTCATCAACTAACCATTCAGAAATGTCCTGTTGCTTCTACATGTTGTCACTTCTTCTTGAGCCTCTCCATCATTGTCAGACTCCGGTTTGAACATAAAAGGCTAAAAGTTTTTGAAATTTTCAGTGCATGTGTGTGTGAGGTAAAATGTTCAGTGCATGTGTGTACGAGCTCTTGAAGCTCCGCCCCCTGTGCCGGGAGCAGCAGCTCATTTGCATTTAAAAGGACAGACACAAAACGGTGTGTTTTTGCTCACCCTCAAAAAGCGACAATTTTAACATGCTGTATAAAAATATCTGTGGGGTATTTTGAGCTAAAACTTCACACACACACTCTGGGGACATCAGAGACTTACTTTACATCTTGTGAAAAGGGCATTATACCACCCCTTTAAGGAACATTCCAGTTTATCATTCTTCAAACATCATGGGAACGTTACTTTTGACTGTTCTTTGAACATTCCAAAACAAGTAGAAATGCTTAGAAAATGTTAGACGAACATCTAACTTAAAACATTTTCTCCATGTGCTAACGGTTTGAGATCAGACCAGGTAACTTTGAAAGAACGTTTTATTAACATTACTAGAAAAACGTTTGTTCATAACTTAAAGTTCTGAGAATGTTCCCTCACTGTTAGCTGGGGAAATTCAGCAAATACTACGGTCATTCTGCCTCCTATCATGCATGTAATTAACTGTTTGTTATCGATGCTGTCCCATAATGCACTGCTCCATCAGTCTGTTATTTCTTCTCTCATCCCTCTTACCTGAAGCGTTGAGCTCCTATACACCTCCCAATTGATTTTTCACACTTGAGTTTCTGCTTCTCTTGGCTGAGCACTGCATTGATTTTCTCTGTCTTATGCGAGATCACCATTGTCATCTATTCCACTCACGCTTTCCAGATTATAGCCAATATTGGCTGAACTTCACCTCACATTACGAGGTCACAGATTCTGTCTCTCCTGCAGTTTACAGCCTCTCTTTTATAGAAATTTTGTCGTAGTTTTGCAGATATTAAACCCAGGGTTATTGTCGTTAATTTTAACTAGTACTATTCAAATATTTTTGTTAATTGAAATGAAGCTGAAATATAATAAAATATAAATGGAAAATGGAAAAACTTAGTCTAAATGAAAATTAGAAATGTATCAAAAATAAGTTTAATAAAAATACTAATTGGACATAAATTATAACCAGGAATGAAATAAAATTTATTAAACCTAAATACTAATATTTAAAAAAATAAGAATAAAAATTACAAAAATTGACTGACTAAATTTAAAATTAGAAATAAAATTACTAAGTTAACTTAAAAATGTTTTACTATAAAAGTAATACTGAAATAGCATTGATTAAACCATGACATATCCATTTGCCTGTGTTGTAACTGCTGTATTTTTACTTTCAGATCTACTGAAAGTAAGATCTACTTTTTAAGTAAGGAAACTTTGAATTTGGACCTTGTCTATCTAAAGTATATGCTATAAGTAGAAGTATTTGGTTTCCAACACACGCAGAGTAGACCAATCAAAACAGACTGGACAATCTGACCAATCAGAGCAGAGTAGACCAATCAAAACAGACGGGACCATTTGACCAATCAGAGCAGAGTAGACCAATCACAGACTGAGCCATATGACCAATCAGAGCAGAGTAGACCAATCACAGACTGAGCCATATGACCAATCAGAGCAGAGTAGACCAATCACAACGGACTGGACCATTTGACCAATCAGAGCAGAGTAGACCAATCACAACAGACTGGACCATTTGACCAATCAGAGCAGAGTAGACCAATCACAACAGACTGGGTCATCTGACCAATCAGAGCAGAGTAGACCAATCACAACAGACTGAGCTATTTGACCAATCAGAGCAGAGTCGACCAATCACAACAGACTGAGCTATTTGACCAATCAGAGCAGAGTAGACCAATCACAACAGACTGGGTCATCTGACCAATCAGAGCAGAGTAGACCAATCACAACAGACTGGGTCATCTGACCAATCAGAGCAGAGTAGACCAATCACAACAGACTGAGCCATCTGACCAATCAGAGCAGAGTAGACCAATCACAACAGACTGGGTCATCTGACCAATCAGAGCAGAGTCGACCAATCACAACAGGCTGGGTCATCTGACCAATCAGAGCAAAGTAAACCAATCACAACAGACTGGGTCATCTGACCAATCAGAGCAGAGTCGACCAATCACAACAGACTGGGCCATCTGACCAATCAGAGCAGGCTCTCTGAAAGGCGGGATTTAGAGAGACCGAATCCTTTATCAAGCCGTTTCAGAAACTGTGAGAAAAGAGGTGATGCTGCAATGTATATTATGAGAAATAAAAAAAAAATTGCACAGTAAAACCTATTGTTGGAGACTCCAAAACAAAATTAGGAGCCTTAGAACTAGCATAATAGGGGCACTTAAGTTTATCATGTCTTCTCTCTCGTCCTCAGGCCTTCAGCCAGGCGTACACCACTCAAAGGAAGGTGGCTGAAGATGGGGAGACCAACGAGGAGACGTTGCTGCAGGAGTCGGCCACTAAGGAGGCGTATTACATGGGGCGCCTGCTGGAGCAGCAAGCCGAGCTGAAGAGCAGCAGATCACAGGCGTCCTGCACACAGGCCGAGAACGACAGACTCGGCTCCATCCTACAGGAACTGAGAGAGGTCGGAAACTTGCTCAGACTTGAGTGTGAAGGGG
This sequence comes from Squalius cephalus, assembly GCF_949319135.1. Taxonomy (NCBI): domain Eukaryota; kingdom Metazoa; phylum Chordata; class Actinopteri; order Cypriniformes; family Leuciscidae; genus Squalius; species Squalius cephalus. Next base: position 53,068,453 of record NC_137125.1, read on the forward strand.
TTTAATCAATTATGATTTGACATTGCAGATGTTTCCCTGTGAATGTGTGCTCACGGTTTTGACAGGTGTGCCTTTATTAAAGGGCTAGTTCACCCAGAAATGAAAAGTACCCCATGATTCACTCCCCCTCAAGCCATCCTAGGTGTATATGACATTGTTCTTTCAGACGAATACAATGGAGTTATATTAAAAAATGTCCTGGCTCTTCCAAGCTTTATAATGGCAGTGATCGTCCATAAACGTGCATCTATCCATGATAAAAGTGCTCCACTCTGCTCTGGGGGGTTAATAAAGGCCTTTTGAAGCGAAGCGATGAGTTTGTGTAAGAAAAATATCCATATTTAAAACTTTATTAACTTAACTTAACAACTAAAATAACTAGCTTCCGGCAGATGGCCTACGCATCAATTCACGGCAAAAGAGTAACACTTGACCTGACGCACAACATAATGACGTACCCTGTTTGTTTGAGGCGTCAAAGCTTACGCTACTCCTACATCCTACGTCATACATCGTCAAGTGTTACTCTTGTGCCGTAAGTCGACTTGTGTAGGCCGTCTGCCGGAAGCTAGTTATTTTAGTTGATAAAGTTTTAAATATGGATATTTTTCTCACACAAACGCATCGCTTCACTTCAGAAGGCCTTTATTAACCCCCCAGAGCAGTGTGGAGCACTTTTATCATGGATAGATGCACTTTTATCATGGATAGATGCACTTTTATCATGGATAAATGCACTTTTATCATGGATAGATGCACTTTTATCATGGATAGATGCACTTTTATCATGGATAGATGCACTTTTATCATGGATAAATGCACTTTTATCATGGATAGATGCACTTTTATGGACTTCAAAAAATATACGGCCATTCACTGCCATTATAAAGCTTGGAAGAGCCAGGACATTTTTAATATAACTCCGATTGTATTCGTCTGAAAGAAGAATGTCATTTACACCGAGGATGGCTTGAGGGGGAGTAAATCATGGGGTAATTTTCATTTTTGGGTGAACTAGCCCTTTAAATGGTCTCTCTTTCTCTGTTTCCGTCTCTTCGTCTCTCAGAGTTATGAGATGTTAGATCTGCAGAGAAGCCGGATGAGAGAGGAGATCAGAGAGTATAAATTCAGAGAGGCCAGATTACTGCAAGACTACACCGAACTAGAGGAAGAGAACATCTCGCTGCAGAAACTGGTATCCACGCTTAAGCAGAACCAGGTAAACACACACACACACACACTTCACACTGACACCGTTCTGATACCCAATCTAGAACCACTGGACACATTTCAACTGAAGAACTCAGTCGGTTCAGGGGCTCTTATGTTCTCAGAATGAAAACGCAATAATGTAAGACGATAATGTCGTCACCAAACACAACAATACAAAACTAATTGATACAAAACTAGATGCTTTCATTATTTATGGTTTGACTATATTAATATAATAAAACCAAAACCTTCATGCATCATGATTGTTTGTGACAGATTATGTAGGAACAGTCTCATCATATATCTCCAGAATCAATGCAAATGGTTATTCTTCATCTTTCAGGTGGAGTATGAAGGCCTGAAGCATGAAATCAAAGTTCTGGAGGAGGAGACAGCCCTGCTTAACAGCCAATTAGAAGACGCTCTGCGCCTGAAGGACATCTCTGAGAGCCAATTGGAGGAGGCTTTGGATGCTCTGAAAAGTGAGCGAGAACAGAAGAACATTTTGCGTAAGGAATTAGCACAACATCTAACCGTGTGCGACGGGGCTTTCAGCTCAGGCTGCGCTCATCTGCTCGCCTTTAGCTCGGCGCCACCTAGTGGCAGTGCGACCCCGACAGCCGCCACATCGCCCAGCAGTGAAGACGGTGGAAAGTGCAACGGGCTTCTGCTCCAGGGCGCTGCGGGTTCGGTGCTGAACCGACTGAATGGAGATTTCAGGTCTTCGGGTTTGAGGAAGAGTGAAATTTTGACCCCTGACCTCTTCAGTGAGCTCAATGGCCCGGAGATCCTGAAACTCAGACAGCAGATTCAGCAGGTCAGTGTGAAGGGGCGGGGCATGTGCATATAACATAACACTATAAACATTTCTATTAGCATACATTCATACATTTTTATATAGCAAAGCTTTATGTTGCCAATTTACCTCTTTAATATTTATTTTATATACACTACCTGTCAGAAGTTTTGGATCGGACTTTAAAGAAGTCTCTTATATGTTCACCAAGTCTGCATTTATTTGATCAAAAATACAGTAAAAACAGTGAAGTATTATAACAATTTAAAGCAACTGTTTTCTATTGTAATATTTTTTAAAGTGTAATTTATTCCTGTGATCAAAGCTGAATTTTCAGCATCATTACTCCAGTCTTCAGTGTCACATGATCCTTCAGAAATCATTCTAATATGATGATTTGATGCTCAAAAAACATTCATTATGATTATCAATGTTGAAAACATTTTTTTTTTCAGGATTCTTTGATGAATAGAAAGTTCAAAAGAACAGCATTTATTTGAAATAGAATCTTTTGTAACATTATAAATGTTTTTACTGTAACTTTTGATCAATTTAATTCATCCTTAAAGAATAAAAGTATTGATTTATTTTATTTCTTTCCCCCCCAAACTTTTGAACGGCAAGTGTTTAATGTTAAATGCTGTTCTTTTGAACCTAGAATTCTGAAATAAAAATGTAAATAACTGTTTTCAACATTGATAATAATGAGAAATGTTTCTTGAGCATCAAATCTGCATATTGAAATGATTTGCTGAAAATTCAGCTTTGATCACAGGAATAAATTACACTTTACTATATATTCACATATAAAAAAAGCTGTTTTAAATTGTAATAATATTTCACAATATTCTTTTTTTGTTGTATTTTTAATCAAACAAATGCAGCCTTGGTGAGCAGAAGAGACTTCTTTTAAAAACATTAAAAATCTCACCAATCCAAAACTTTTGACCGGTAGTTTATGTCCGATTAGGTGTTTTTGAATATTTTAAAATCATGTTCCTAAATAGTGAGAAACGACTGCTGCATTGGTTTAGGCGTTGTTCTGTTTACAAAGGGATGCTGCAGTGTCTGGGATGAAATATGAGACCCCCATATGCACTAATGGGCCATGCTGCTGGCTTATTTATATCCTTCCCATCACAAGAGTCACTGTTCTTATAGTGCAAGTTCATTTGAGTCATATGCATCCATGTTAAACACTGACTATGTATTAAACGTGGACTTAAATTCAATGTGACAAATGGCCATAGGGAACACTTTCTAGTGAAAATATCATTATTCCAGTAGATAATAGCAAATCAAAGTCAGAAAGGAAATCACTTTAATATCACCGCTGTTTCTTCTAGATAGCAGTGAGATTAAATGGAAATTGCTATTCAAATGTTTTTTTCCCTGAGACAAATAATCTCGTTCTTGTCTCAGAAGAGCTCTCAATATGTGCTCAGATATTCTCATTCAAAAGCATTTTTTTCCAAGATCAAACTATTCAAGTCCTGCTGGGATACCTAGTTTGTATTTACTAGTCGGGAAGTTGTGTGTTCAAATCACTTAAGTCAGAGCAAGATGCATATTCTACAAAAAATACAGTTTATTAACTCTAATTCTAAAGAATTATGAATAAATAATGTGCATCAGGTGTGGTTTTGTGCTTTTATTCAATTTATGAAGGTGCTGCCAGCTGAATTGTTATATATTCTATCGTAATTGTACAATACTATCATATTTTATACATGCAACTTGGCTAGTTTTACATTTCAACAAATTAACCATTAACTACTGAAGCTGCATCCATTGTGTCCACCATTATTCCTCAATCTGAAAAAACGAGTCTCAAAGAAAATCCCAAGTGATAATTACGACATTGTGGTGCCGTTTAACTCGTAAATACGATCTTTCTGTCATGACTTCAATGCACCATATTATTAAATGCATTAGATTAATTTAGAATATTTCTATTAAGAAAAATCAGTCTCTGAGCAATAAAAGGTTAACTTCAAATGAAACAAGAATTTTGAAACTGGCTTTTATCCAATGTTCAGATTTCCGTTCTGGAAATGCATGCAATTAAGTGCATATTTAAAAAGTTAATGCCTCATTTCCATATTTAACCATAAAATTTCAGAAAACTTGTAATACAAAACAATTGTCTTAATGTACTTTGATTAATCAGCTGTGGAAAGCATGGTGATATCTATCATTTTTTCAGCTAAATCAGCTGCTGGCGAGTTGAATCAGGTGTGTTAGATAAGAGAGACATCCAAAATGTACAGTGGTCCCCAGGACAGGTTTGAGAAGCACTGATTTAGACCAGGACTAACCAGTTTAAACCAGTCTGACCAGTAGGTAAATTCAATAGTTGGCTTGTTTATGTGCCGCAGGTGGAACGGGAAAAAGCATCTTTGCTCATCAGCTTGCAAGAATCACAGGCTTTGCTCCGCCACACGCAGGCGGCGCTAACAGAGCAGCACGAGAGGGCCAGTCGCTTGGGCGAACGCTTTCGAAAACTTCGCCGCCGCAAGGAAAACAGTGAGGAAAAGGAGGACGAAGAAGAAGAGACAACGTGCGTCTCCGGTGGCCAGGAGGGGCCGAGTCTCGAGTTGCTGCAGTGTAAGTACAGGGTGGCCGTGACAGAGGTGGTCGGCCTGAAGGCGGAGCTTAAAGAGGTGAAGGATAGATATAATGAGTGCGTGGAGGCGGGAGCGCGGGCCGAGGAACAGAAGAAGGTGCAGCTTCAGGCGCTCGAGATGCAAGTGGTGAAGCTTGAGCGCAGTTGCAGGGAAGGCCGGGAGAAGTCGGTGAATCTGGAACGCGAGCTGCAGGCAGCCAATAACACGGCGTTAGAGACGCACGGGATTCTGGGAACCGCCCAAGATGAGCTAGCGACATTCAGCGAGGAGTTAGCGCAACTTTACCACCACGTCTGCCTGTGCAACAATGAGACACCCAACCGCGTTACGCTGGACTACTACCGGCAGGGCAGGACCCCGACGCGCATTTCCACCGCTGGCCTCAAGGGGCAGGACGACCACCGGGTGCTTTTGACCCCGCGACTCGCACGCCGCTTAGCGGCGATTAATGCTGCAACATCCGCAGAGTCGCGTAGCCCGTCTGACTCGCCATCCAAAGAACCTCTCACTGCTGAGCAGAGCCCGATCCGCACGCCATTGGGTTCGCCCGTCGTTAGTGCCTCTTCCTCGTCATCATCGTCATCCCCAGCGCCCGAGTCGTCCACGGTATCCGATCTCCGCCGCGAACCAACTAACATCCACCATCTCAACGCTATCATCCGCGATCAGATCAAGCACTTGCAGAAGGCGGTGGACCGCTCGCTCATGCTGTCCCGCCAGAGAGCGGCCGCTAGTGAACTCGCCCCGCTAATGGATAAGGACAAAGAGGCTTGCATGGAGGAGATTCTCAAACTCAAGTCCCTCCTGAGCACAAAGAGGGAGCAGATCGCAACCTTGCGTCTTGTGCTGAAAGCCAACAAACAGGTAGGCTAATGAGCTCTATTTATTACCCTGCATCCTATTGATTGCCATGAGGCCTGAGAGTATTGAACCATGGGAGTCCTTACATTGACTGAGATTTGCTTTGTAGCTTCCATGTTTCTTATTAAAACTGCTACATTTCTGCATGGGTCTCTGTCTTTCGGCTGCTTATCAAGATTTGTAACTATTGGCATAAAATCTGGTCCACTTTGCAGCTTATTCTACCCAGTTTACTTCTCATTAATGTTGCTGTGTAGCTTCTACGCTTCTTTTTAAAACTGTTACGTTCCCACATGGGTCGCTATCTTCCCACTTTGCAACTTACTCCAGCCAAGAACTGTTCACTTAGGCCCTTTTCGGACGGGATTAGTTTAACATGTAGAGGTGGGGTAAAGTAATTATTACCCAAGCTTCCCTGTGATTTTAGTCCCGTCCGAATGTGCATCTCAGTGATCATTACGGACAATACCAGTAAAGATTACGCCGACTTTTACCTTCAGTAAAAAGGTCCGGAAAAATGACCTCAGGTAATACTGATCTCGTGCGAATAGACCCGCTGTAAATATGTACGTAAATTTCCCGTCATTTCCTTTTTAAAAGTAGTATGGAGTAAAAGAGGCGCTTGAAAAAGCATCAGTTGCGTTCTAGACGCTGGGACGAGTCTGTGGCAAAACTCACCACACACACCATTCAGATCAGAGAGAAGATCGACAGCACTTGTTAGAGGCACGAAACTTCTTTTAGCGTTAGGTAAGTGCCTATTACCAACACAGTCCAATCTGAAGTTAATTAATACATCGTTCGACCGGACATAACTGTTTTATATATATAAATATAGGTTATATGTGTTTGCGCACGTGATATCAGGAAGTAACGTAATACACACATGACATGAGAGTGACGGCGATGCACAAATCGAGTTACTCTCCCACTTCTGCTAGTTTTACTTAGATTTCTTATCCCGTGTGAATTGGCCTTTAATATTACAGACGTCCTGTGGTAAAAACCTACCCTTGTAAAACTAATCCTGTCCGAATAGTGCTTTAGACAGGAATAGACTCGATTGTCAAATGATTTAACAACCAGAGTTTGTTTTAAGGGCTTTTTTTTTACGTGTTGTGCGTTTTTACACTTTTTAAGTGGTCTTGGGCTGATAAAACACCCCAAATGCTCTAAAAGGACCCACAAATGAACTGAACTCAACCACCTCACCTTTTGTGGTTTGATTCATTCCCACTTACACAAGTGCCTCAAACCAAACTGAATACCTTTCAAAAATTGTATGCCGCTAATCTGGCAAACGTCGGCAAATCTAGCGATTAGTTCTTTCTCAAAAGCTCCGATACGTCGTAAACATGACGTTTAAGGCGGACTGGTGCACCCCGACTGAGCCGCTTGATTAATATCTAGTAAAATGAAATGTTGATGAAAAGGGACTGTTCTGTCTGACACATCATTTCTTTCTCCTTGTTGGCCTCTGTGTGATATAAAGCATGTTGCATGACCCTTCCAGGCCAAGAGATGATTAATGGACATCACGATTTATAGATCCCACACCAGAGAGAAAGTGCTGTGCTATATGGGTCAGCAAAGTGATTACCACATCCATTACTATGTGCAAAACAAGGAGTTCTGAGTTACTCAAATGACAAGCGTTCACTTGAATGAACAGTTCATGTTAAATGAAGTTCAGTAGAGTTAGATTATGAACTCAAGAAAATATTTACCCAAGTGGGCTTTCTAAATCAAAGCAATTACCTTCTAAATATACCCCATAAATCAAAATTAACATTGGGATTTTTAAGTCTTGCATCCTTGGTCGTAATGAATAATATATGTGGTCTATATTATATCAGTAGTGGTTTATTAACTTATTGGCAGAACCCGTTTTTCAGACTCAGTGTTGGTTGTGATGCTCACGTGTGTTTCACAGACGGCTGAGGGGGCTCTGGCCAACCTGAAGAGTAAATACGAGAACGAGAAGACCATGGTGACGGAGACCATGATGAAGCTGAGGAACGAGCTGAAGGCGCTGAAAGAAGACGCAGCCACCTTCTCTTCCCTCAGAGCCATGTTCGCCACACGGTGAGAAAACACACCATAACACTATAACCAAACTGACTATAATCAGAGCCCGTCTACGGAGAGCCTGGCCACTCCCTATTAAGTCCTATCGTACCGAATTTTGGTTGTAGTTCCACCAGAGCTCCACTGGGGGCGATCGCCCATGAGTGCAAAATGAATGGGAGTCTATGGGGCTAGACGGCTAAATTAGTCTCTTTCACCCGATTGCCGTTGAGAAATCTCAGATTTGAGTGTAGGTTTTGCAAGTTCAACATGGGTTATAGGTCGAAAGTTGAATGAACGAGTACTTATGTCCTTTCGATTTCTTACAGGTTGAGTTGTTGTTGCCCATAACACGCTAGCATTCTGCTAATGAACGCTGATTGGTCAGTGAAGGACTGATTACGACCATGGCATCGTGTGTGTGTGTGTATTTTCGGCGTGGTCTTTTAAAACAACAAAACAAAAACTCTTCTAGCACGTGTATTTACCTGTGTCAGCTGTGTTGTCGATGCCTCGAGAGAAAAGAAAGTGCAGAGCACGAAAGCACCAAAGTGACTGAAGGATTGCCGTAAAGCAGTATCTCTGGTCGTACGATGTGTATGACGTCATTGACATTTTAAAAGACTTTTTAAAGCAAATGAAAGTGTGCTTAAGTGACTCTAAAAAATCTAACACCCAGCAATGTGTAATTTCTTTGCATCTCCTTTCGAATACAACATTCAAATTACTAGACAAAAAATGATATCCTGAGAAAAGTGGATTTTGAGGGGTATAGCGCCATAGACCTCCATTCATTCTGCACTCGTCCTGTGAGCGCCCTCATATGGAGCCAGAGTGGAACTGCAACCAGTTCAGAAGCCGGAAGTTCACTGAGAGTGGAAGTTCTCCCCTTATTAAACATTCTCTGGTATAATGAAGCGGTGAGAAGAAATATCTTTTTTGAAGGGCACCTATAATGCAAAGTTCGCTTTTATATAGAGGGTATGCGTGTGACGTCACGGTCGGCTGGAGTGACTGCGGTTGCACACACTGAGTGGCAAAAAGACTGAGCATTGTGAATGCCGCGAAAAACACACAAAACACACGCTTTGAGATTGACTGTACAACTAGATTTTACAAGAAACCTGAGGTATATGTTTACAGACTGCCGAAAGCTACAGAACTGGGAAGCAAATGGATCGCTGCAATTCATAGAAACAACTGGACTCCAAGCAGCAAAAGGTGGATTTGCAGTTATCATTTTGTGTTAATATGCCGAATTTAGGGGTAAAATCACACCCTATATATTGTATTGTTATATATTGTATTGACAACTCATCAAATTAAATATTTACCATCGTATACTCTGCATAATTAGATGTTTTTAGATAAACACTGACAAAAAACTATACAAGTTTTAGGGCTGGACGATATGATGATATATATAACATTGATATGAATGATCACATGGATTTAGACCTTTATATACACTCACCTAAAGGATTATTAGGAACACATGTTCAATTTCTCATTAATGCAATTATCTAATCAACCAATCACATGGCAGTTGCTTCAATGCATTTAGGGGTGTGGTCCTGGTCAAGACAATCTCCTGAACTCCAAACTGAATGTCAGAATGGGAAAGAAAGGTGATTTAAGCAATTTTGAGCGTGGCATGTTTGTTGGTGCCAGACGGGCCGGTCTGAGTGTTTCACAATCTGCTCAGTTACTGGGATTTTCACGCACAACCATTTCTATGGTTTACAAAGAATGGTGTGAAAAGGGAAAAACATCCAGTATGCGGCAGTCCTGTGGGCGAAAATGCCTTGTTGATGGCTAGAGGTCAGAGGAGAATGGGCCGACTGATTCAAGCTGATAGAAGAGCAACTTTAACTGAAATAACCACTCGTTACAACCGAGGTATGCAGCAAAGCATTTGTGAAGCCACAACACGCACAACCTTGAGGCGGATGGGCTACAACAGCAGAAGACCCCACCGGGTACCACTCATCTCCACTACAAATAGGAAAAAGAGGCTACAATTTGCACGAGCTCACCAAAATTGGACAGTTGAAGACTGGAAAAATGTTGCCTGGTCTGATGAGTCTCGATTTCTGTTGAGACATTCAGATGGTAGAGTCAGAATTTGGCGTAAACAGAATGAGAACATGGATCCATCATGCCTTGTTACCACTGTGCAGGCTGGTGGTGGTGGTGTAATGGTGTGGGGGATGTTTTCTTGGCACACTTTAGGCCCCTTAGTGCCAATTGGGCATCGTTTAAATGCCACGGCCTACCTGAGCATTGTTTCTGACCATGTCCATCCCTTTATGACCACCATGTACCCATCCTCTGATGGCTACTTCCAGCAGGATAATGCACCATGTCACAAAGCTCGAATCATTTCAAATTGGTTTCTTGAACATGACAATGAGTTCACTGTACTAAAATGGCCCCCACAGTCACCAGATCTCAACCCAATAGAGCATCTTTGGGATGTGGTGGAACGGGAGCTTCGTGCCCTGGATGTGCATCCCACAAATCTCCATCAACTGCAAGATGCTATCCTATCAATATGGGCCAACATTTCTAAAGAACGCTTTCAGCACCTTGTTGAATCAATGCCACGTAGAATTAAGGCAGTTCTGAAGGCGAAAGGGGGTCAAACACAGTATTAGTATGGTGTTCCTAATAATCCTTTAGGTGAGTGTAAAGCGTTCACAGGCAAATTTGCTTTATGTATTTCCCCGGCGTCGAAATCAGGCTCATATAAATGTCAGGAAACACGATTCCTGGCTGCATGTCAGTATCCATGATCACTGGATCTTTGGTAAGTTGTAAAGAACACTATATCGAGTCCAACCTTTAGTTTAAACTGATAATCGTTTGTTTTACTCATGTTTTCGCAGTTTATCCTATTAAATCCAGTCACGCAGCAGCTCTTCTGCCACTCAGTCCGGCTGAGGGAGTGTGTTCCCACGGGAAAGTGACATCAATGCATTCCCTCTATTGTTTTTGTACATATTTATGTGTCCGCAGTGTGTGTAAACAACCACCTTATTGTGCATTATTACACAGTCTGTCATGTTTATCTCCTCGCCAGAGCGTTTAACAGCAGCATTTAAGTAAGAAATGTATTCTTATTAAAGCCACTAAAGTTATTCAGTCAAGAGCAGTGAGTGATTTTCTGTTTTTCTGTTGTTGTTTGATTTATATTGACAGCAGGAGGTACTGTATATTACACTGATTAATACACAGATCTAATATACACATGTGCTTTCTTTCCCTGCTGTTTACGTTCACAGACATTAATGACAGATATAACTGTGTTTTGACATAATTTTGTGTGTATTTTACAGTTTAAGGACAATTTAGACAGTTTAAGCGCAATACATGAAAGAGTAGCAGGGGTCTCCAACCTTTTTTCATTAGAGAGCTACTTTTTAAAAATGAAAGTGGCCGAGAGCTACTCAATGTTATACAATACTTAAATCTCTTAAATTATGTCTCATAACTCTCATATTAACAACTATCCAAACAGTTTTAGACCTAAAAGAGTTTTTGTAGGCCTATATATGTTACCCTTAAATGTCAGAGATAAAAAAAAATATATATAGAAAATTGTACTTTGCATATTATACTCTAAAAACACATTATTATTGTTGATTTTATAGTTCATCATAACTAGAGATGAAATGGCATGAAAATTTCATTTCATGATTATAGTGTCCAAAATGATCACTATGATCATGGTTATCCCAGAATCCTGTTCAAAAAGTACTAATACTACACAATGAAATCAATTCACCAAGTTTTATGTCAAAAACCCGCAAATAACAAATAAAATTAGCATCAATATGCACTTTTTGTTTACATAAACATTAAAATAATAACATTAAAAATGATGGCCAGATTTTAAAGGAGTGTCTTGCAACATGTTATCTACTAACATTATTTATAAAAAGTATTAGTTTTATAAAAAGTTAAACCTCAAATATTTCACCCTTTAAATCATTTTTATAAAAAGAATGAATCAAAAAAGATAAATTACTGACATTTACAATGCACATTAGTTTATCTTTTATTATCAATAGTAAAGGTAGCTCGCGAGCGACATGTTTGGGACCCCTGGTCTAGAGTATCCGAGGCATGAGCTGTACAGGCTCCGCCCTATTCTGGAAAAGGGGGCAGGGAGCAGCAGCTCATTTGCATTTAAAGATACATGCGTGAAAACTGTTTTTGCTTCAAAAAATGTTTTTGCTTCAAATCAAAAATGGCCATTTACAACATGGTATAATAAATGATCTGTGGAGTATTTTGAGCTGAAACTTCACAGACACATTCTGGGGACACCTGAGACTTATATTACATCTTGAAAAGAGGGACATAATAGGTCCCCTTTAGGTTTAACATGTAACTATTAAATAATAATTTGCAGAGCATTTCGGTTAGGATGAAAACATTAAACATTTGAACAGTAAGATTTGCAATAAATACAGCCTATAAAGATAGAAAACCCAGTGATAAACAGCAGAAGCTAAATATTTCACTACAAAAGGACATATGTAGAGACTAAATCACGAACTCAACCGAATCATTTGTTCGCAACCAGTTCATTTAAATGAACCATCCGAACAAACCGATTCACCGAAATACTTTACAATACTACACTAGTGATATTTAACACGCAGCCCAATCACGATTTTCTCCTTTCTCTCTGCCCAGGTGTGATGAGTATGTGTCTCAGCTGGACGAGATGCAGAGACAACTCGCGGCGGCGGAGGACGAGAAAAAGACGTTAAACTCTCTCCTCCGCATGGCCATCCAGCAAAAACTAGCCCTCACGCAGAAACTGGAAGACCTGGAGTTCGACCAAGAGCAGACGCACCGGCCCCGCATGGGAAAAACCACCCGGCTGAGGACCGGCACGCCTAAAGTAAGTGGAACGCCAGTCCCGCCCCTTCCCGACACCCCTTTGACAATTACCGAAGTCCTTACGGCAGCAGCCGCCATCACGTCGCCCACAACACCCAACTTTACACCCGCCCCAAACAGCCCACCCTCGCTGGAGGCCCCGTCCTCACCCGCATCGTCCTCGTCCTCCTGGACACCGTCAACCATGCCGTATCGCCACTGGACCACGGGCGTCCGGGCGTACGTTGTCGACCCGCACTCTTACACACAACTCCCAACTCACAGCTCAATCCTGGCCCGTCGATATGCAAGCGAATCGCACTATTCCCCAGGCTCCGCCCCTTCCCCGCCCTACCGATCCCCCCTTTTGGCAAGTCGCCGCTCAATGTGGAGCTCGTCCCAATCTCGGCCCCTTTCCAGCCACTTCCAGCGCTCCACGTCTCGCTACACGCCCCCCTCGTCCACCTACACCCCTATGTTTCCCAGAAACTACGGTTCCCAGCATCCCCGCTACTGACGGGTGCCGCAGAGAGGAGGACACACTGGTTTCTGTTTTGAATGTTTGGCTTTTTTTACTCAGGGATTTAAATGGAGCACAAGTGGCCCGGCCTTCTTCAAAAGAGACTGTTGATCAGTTCTCAGGACGCTGTGTTCTGTCCCAATCTGATACACGTGGACCGTCCGAGAGACAGATCCAACAGGACGTTACATTGACAGAATCGGCTTTTTGTTTGGGGTTGTTGGCGTGTATCAGGGTGAATGTGTGTAATCGTCACGGTTTTTGAACACTGAAAACTTGTGTGTCATTGTTTGTTCGTACAGAGAGTCAATTAAGCAACAAGATTTTATATGAAATGCCAATTTCAGTGTCATTTGAGTTTAGGTCGTGTATAATCTGAGAAAGCTGGCTATGTTTGGAGTGGAACACTAGTGTACTGCAGTATATGATGTGCAATGCCTACTGTTTTTAAAAAAAATAGTATGCATGTGCATTTCAGCAAACCTGCCACTACATCGTCAGTTATGCTCACTAAGTTGATCATTTAGTTATTGATTATTAAAATGATCTTAAAATTATTTGCATTTATTTTATGTCTTAACTTTCAAATTCTGGCAATGTTTTAAATGGCACACTACTGTACTCTATACTACATACAACCATTTTAATTATTTCCTGTCTCTATATTCAAAATGGTGGTATGTTACATTGAAAAAAAAAAAAAGTGTTGTCACATGATCTCAGTAGGTTGCGTTTAATTCAGTTGCATTTTTTAAGTCAGGTTTGTGTTAAAATCGCGGAGATTGTTAAAAATCACAGTTCATATCAGTCAATCGACGCTGGAAGGTCAAGTCGGGAGCAGTGCATTGTGGGATGCAGTGTTTCCCTCACTGTGCGCTGGTTGTAGTAGCTCATCTGGGTGTTTTATGCTAGTTACACACTGTGCACAGTATGCATACTGCAGCATGCTACTCCAAACATAGCCATAGTTCGTGTTGTCACAGTGCCATCCAGTGGATAAACAGTATAAAATTGGCCCAGCCCATGTAATGGTGAATGTGCAAAAACTGTTGAGTCACATTTATACAAATAAAAAGACACCATTTTAATTTACAGTGAGCCTGGGTCAGATGCTTCAGATAATGTGCTTACAGAAATGCGATAGTGACACTGCACTGAATGTATGTTAATGATGAAGTGTTGTTAAATTGTTAAATTCTCAGGGAATATCATTCATCGTCAGCTGTGTAAAGGTGGCATTAACATCATACCATTTATTTACAACACATACGATCTACAGCAGAATAGATGCAGTGCTCATGTCCTGTCAGTGTTCTTCCGTCTGTTGTTGTCATTTTATTAGTTTTAAACACTCTCCCTGTTGTTTTTTCCCCCGTACACATTTACATTTTGGCAAAACACCATACTCCAGAACTCAAAGCCAAATAACACGCTGCCAAACGGCGTGTCAAAAAAGCACTTAGAGAGGGACATGCATGGGCCCAAACATCTGTCTTTTCTGTCCAAATATTGCTGTATTTAATGAGAGGTGCCTGTGTCCCTGCATTACACATCTTGTGTGCTCATCGTAGTCACGTGACGGGCCGCGCACTGGCTTTCTAGAGCCGTATCAGACCCACACAAACCTACAAAACATCACACAGCGCTCAAAGCATTTGACAGGTATCAATCCCTCGACTCGACCCTGCCATGATTTCCCCGCATGCCATTTTAACTGCTCGTTTCAGCTAAACACATTTATTCAAATTTATTTTTAATAAGTGGGTCATTCTACAATTGCTGATATTATTCCTTAAAAAATGTTTTCAAAATAAAATTCTGGTTCCTATTAATATATATATATATATACAGTATATATTAGTGCTGTCAAATAGATTAATCGCGATTAATTGCATCTAACATACAAGTTTAATATGTAATATAAATGTTTATGTCTGTGTGTATATATATACACACACATAAACATATATATATATATACATATACATATATGAAGAGTTCAGATGCAAAAGCCTCTAAGTGCCATCTGAAATTTTCTTCTAGAATGATCATTTTTTATCAAGCTCGGTTATTTAAGTTCAGTAATTTCACTTAAATGGCAATTAATAGGTCATTTTCATTGTTATTTAAGTGAAATTACTGAACTTAAGTATACAAGCTTCATAAAAATGATCATTCTAGAAGAAAATTTCAGATGGCACTTAGAGGCTTTTGCATCTGAACTCTTCATATATATATATATATATATATATACATATATTGTGTGTGTATATATACACACACACACAAATATATATATATATACACACTTTTATGTTAGATGTGATTAATGACTATTAATCGATTTGACACAAGTCGATTAATTAATCGAGCACTATATATATATTACATTAGTAAAAATATAATTCAATATAAGACATCTAATAGTAAAATTGTTATGACCTGATATTGAATGAGAAAAATTAACTTTTTTAATTAACATTTAATTTTAACATTTAAATCATGAGTTTGATTTAAAAAAGCAAAAAAAAAAAAAAAAATTAAATAATTTTAATGGAAATGTCACTGTGTTTGTAGAATGACCCAGTTCAGCACTGAATTCATGAATGCTCACACAGGCCTCAGTATTGCATGAAATTGAGTGTAAATTTTACTTTAGCTTTCTATTTGTGATTTGTCGATGGAACAGTGAAACTGTAAATAGGGGGCGATCTTTAAAAAAGCATCAGAGAGTATCTTTTCCTCTATCCGTGCTCATTTTACCGCGTGGTTTTATGCTGATTTTCCTGCATTTAAGAAGTCAAATGGGTGAAATTGATTGGCATTGGTTTGGGTTCACACCGAGGGCTTTATGTAATGATCTGTGATCAGGTGGAGCAGTTTTAGGAGCGTGTCTTTCAAATCAGGACAGAAACCTTGTGAGACCTCCTCTCTGTTGCACCCGCGCACCTGAGGCCTGAATCTCACACACACACGTATGCACATGATCACATGATCATGACATCACCGCTGCACATCTCCAAAACCTTGACTGAAACCTGTCAAATGCTTCCCGCTTCCCGCATCTCTTTGGTTTTCTCTCATTCATGACGTCCATCTGCGACCATCTGCACTACTGGAGTCGTAGATGAGTGTGTTTTCTACTGTGTGTTACTGTAAACTAACAGCCACTTTGTGCAAACGCAACACTTTTTGAGGGCAGACTGTTATTCATGTCACTGAATGTCCCTGTCTGCTGTCATATGCATGTGTATACGGGAAAACACTGTATATGTCTGTTGTTAACTGGACTGTAATGTTGTATATTCTTCGTATATACTGTAAATAACAGGTATAAATGCATCGATTTGAGTCTGCGTTCTCATTACAGTTGTTTTTGTACTGTAAATGTTATTTGACAAGCAACATTATATCTTGATATTGGAAAATGCACTTAATAACTAGCTTAGACGGTAGATTCTAGCTGGTTCACGCTGGTCCAAACTGGTTTCGGTGGATAAGGAAGAGATCTGACCATTTTGGACCAGTAATACACCAGACATTTTAAAAAACATGTTTGACATTGATGCTATTATGTTGCAATAGAGAGGTAAGTTAAGGCTTTTTGTCAAGAATATATTACAATAATAATAATATTTAAATGATATAAGGATATCA
Source organism: Squalius cephalus (assembly GCF_949319135.1). Lineage (NCBI taxonomy): Eukaryota > Metazoa > Chordata > Actinopteri > Cypriniformes > Leuciscidae > Squalius > Squalius cephalus. The sequence goes on from NC_137125.1 coordinate 53,085,086, forward strand.
TCAATCAAAGCATGCATGTAACATTCTCAGGTATGCAGACAAAAGGAGTTTGTACAGTTATACACTGCCGTACAAGAGTTTTGAATCTCCTCTGCTCACCAAGACTGCATTTATTTGACAAAAACACAAAAAAAAACTGTAATGTTAAATATTATGACAATTTAAAATAACTTTTTTGTATTTCAATCTATTTTAAACTGTAATTTATTCCTGTGATCAAAGCTGAATTTTCAGCATCATTACTCCAGTCTTCAGTGTCACATGATCCTTCAGAAATTATTCGGATATGATGATTTGATGCTCAGAAAACATGAATTATTATTATTAATGTTGAAAACAGTTGTGTACAATTTTGTTTCAGGATTCTTTGATGAACAGAGAGTTCAAAAGAACAGCATTTATCTGAAATAGAATATTTTGTATTCAGCTTTGATCATAGGAATAAATTACGCTTTACTAATCTTTCACACATTGTAATAATATTTCACAATATTACTGTTTACTTTTTTTTTTTTTTTATCAAATAAATGCAGCATTGTTGAGCAGAAGAGACTTATTTTAAAAACATAAAAAAATCGTACCGATCCCAAACTTTTGAGCGGCAGTGTGTGTGCCAGTCCTGCCATACTGTCCTTTCACAAACATGCATACTGAAAAGCATGCACAGATCGGGACGGGGTTCTGCGTGTGCTCCTCTTGTCCCGCTAGCTGTGGAAGGACTAATCTGTCAGTCTCTTGTAGATAGTCAGCAGTCTCCTCATGCCTCAGTGCCACCGCTCCACAAACAACTAAACACACCGGAGACGCTTCACCCACAGGTAACCAAGCCACTCCTCAGGGTTCTAGACTCACTTTTAAAGAACCCGTAATGCCAAAAAGGTTCCATATAAGGAGAAATGTCGTAAGGGATAATGTAGAGCGAGGCGGCTGTTATAGCGAATACAACCCCGACAGGCTGATCGGGACCCCGAAGCGGAGCTTGAATCATCTGTTATTCGCTAGAACAACCGCCTCGCTCTACATTATCCCGCTTATTACATGGCTACCTACAAAATAAATCAATAATTTGACACAAAATATTGATTTAAAAAGGAGTTTATTGATTTAAAAATGATTGTATTGCTTCCGCTAAAGAAAATAGTCTGTTCCGTCTCTACGGTTAGAATCCTGCGTCCATAGCAACGCTCTGTTTTTCATGGCAACGGTGTGTTAAGGCAACAGTGAAATTCGTGTCCGAAATTTTCGCACGTTAAAAAATAAATACAACCTCACGTTATGTCAATCACACTTGCACACTGCCTCCGAAACTTTCGTCCGTCAAAAAAAAAAAATCGGATCGTGTTCGATTTTCTGCGTTTTTCACATCCGTAACAAGCATTTGAATGGTGTTTTGACAGTTTAGAGCCACAGAATGACGGATACAAAAAAATGCATGCGAAAATTTCGGATTCAGTGTGCAAGGACCTTTATACCAGAGAATGTCTAATAAGGGGAGAACTTCCACTCTCAGTGAACTTCCGGCTTCTGAACTGGTTGCAGTTCCACTCTGGCTCCACATGAGGGCGCTCACAGGACGAGTGCAGAATGAATGGAGGTCTATGGCGCTATACCCCTCAAAATCCACTTTTCTCAGGATATCATTTTTTGTCTAGTAATTTGAATGTTGTATTCGAAAGGAGATGCAAAGAAATTACACATTGCTGGGTGTTAAGTTTTTTAGAGTCACTTATTTGCTTTAAAAAGTCTTTTAAAATGTCAATGACGTCATACACTTCGTACGACCAGAGATACTGCTTTACGGCAATCCTTCAGTCACTTTGGTGCTTTCACGCTCTGCACTTTCTTTTCTCTCGAGGCATCGACAACACAGCTGACACAGGGAAACACACGTGCTAGAAGAGTTTTTGTTTAGTTTGTTTCTGGTCCCGCTTCGGATGCCACGATGCCATCAAGCGGTATCTCTGGTCGTAATCAGTCCTTCACTGACCAATCAGCGTTCATTAGCAGAATGCTAGCGTGTTATGGGCAACAACAACTCAACCTGTAAGAAATGGAAAGGACATAAGTACTCGTTCATTCAACTTTCGACCTATA